>NC_061484.1:16167029-16379947 GCF_022539355.2 Hippoglossus stenolepis
TGTGCTCACATCACTGCAGATGTAGCTCATTTCCTGTGAGAGCAGCACATATTTTGGGTTGCAGCATGTGTTGTTTAGGATTTCTATATTTTTGGAGGATTGTTTTGCAAAAATCTTCTGCTGTTTCCTATTGTTAAAAACTTCCATTTCCATGTGATTGGATATCCAGAGTTGAGAAGTCAGTGGCAACTCGCTGATGCGGTTTGGCCCAACAGATGTTTCATCATGCAAGACGCTTCATCAGTTCCACTCATTATTAAGTCAGGGAGCGAAGCAACAGCACTAAAAAGATCTGGGACACATCAGTGGCTTCAATCTCATTGGAATTAATGACACGTTTCCTTTTTCAGTACAGTAAGGGTGGATGTATGCATCCCATTTTCTGCCTCTGAGAATAATTAGGCATTGCCGTCTTTGAATAATTTCCGCGGAACTAAATGCCTGTTGAAACTGCTAGGCAATTTACTCTCTACCTAGAATGATGTCTCGAGCTGCTAACTACAAAACAGCAATTATCAAGGTAGTTTACTTGCAACAGAGGACATGTGCTTATGAAAAATCCTGTGATCTATTGTTTTCCTTCAGTGTGGATAATTAGTCTATATGACAAGGGTACAAATACAGTTTGAGTTAAACACAGCGTGTGCTTGTACGATTCAGACCTCCATATTTGAAAGACACGCTTACAAATAAGTTGTATCACGTATTTCAATGGGTATAGGGGAGACAGATCATTACATCAAGCGCTGTCATTGGGCTAACGTATGTGTTTGTGTGTCTGTGTGTCCAGTCCATGGCCGTGCCCCCATCCCCATGGCAGTGGTGCGCAGGGAGCTGTCCTGTGAGTCCTACCCCATCGAGCTGCGCTGCCCCGGCACGGACGTCATCATGATCGAGAGCGCCAACTACGGCCGCACCGATGACAAGATCTGCGACTCCGACCCTGCACAGATGGAGAACACGCGGTGCTACCTGCCCGACGCGTACAAGATCATGTCACTCAGGTCAGTGTGTATGCATGAAGTACTAAAAGCATGTGACTGTGAAACTCTACAGCGCTTGTGTGAAGAAAGTTCATCTCAAGTCTTACTTTGTGAGAGGACTGCGGAACTAAATTGGACCACAGTGAAAATAATTATGGCTGTGTGTTGCTTTGGAAATTGAATTTGTCCCATGGCAGGCTTTACTGCCGAATGTGCAAGGTTGACTCGCAGCATAAAGAGCTTCAGCCAAAATAGCAACACTCGGAATTGTTTTAGTTATTTGAAGAGAGGAGGAGACAGATTTTCTCTCAGTCCCAGAGACCCTATAACGACAGTGAATGTGGAGTTTCAACTGTTCGGTGACTAGTCATCCTTGAGATTCATCAGCAAAACCAAATTGTCCCTCTGTGTTTGGTTCCACACACGCACACACACACACACACACACACACACACAGCGTTTTAAGTCACAGCTTACTTCGCACATGCCAACTGCAACTTTGTGTGTTCATGTGCCAGACACAATGACAGCAATGGCGGCTATGTACCGGTTTCTCTACATTTGGTGAGCACTGCTAGCTCCAGTTACAAGTTTGCAGCCAAATTTAGCGCTCAGAGCATCATATTATCGTCATTCACAGACATCTGCCTCGCTCATTATTACTTCTCAGAATTCCTCATTGATGTGGACTTCATCACCAGCCACGGGCCTGGAATGCTTGTTTGAGCGCTTGAGGTTGTTTTTCTTGTGTGTTCTCCTCTGGACAGAGACGTTTTGTAAAGTAAAAGTTGCGGGAATGGAGATTTAGGAAAGTCCATCATTACTCACACGTTAACCCACTTTCACAAAGTTGACCGCAAACAACAGCAACATTAAATGACACCACAGCCCTGTCAGACGTGTGTGTAATGGGGAAAAAAAAGGAGAGAGGTGATGGGAAATCTATTGAAACCCAGTGTAACCTGCACCCCCCCCCGCCCCCCACATTTCTGCTTCTCTCACTTCCTGTACATACAGTACAATGCCAAACCACCGCAGAACCTTATCAGACAATGGTATTACTCGGGTAACACTTCCTCTACAGCTGGACAGTGTGACCGCCTCCTCTCCTGACAAGCTGAACAGTAACAGCAGTGTGTGTGTGTGTGTGTGTGTGTGTGTGTGTGTGTGTGTGTGTGTGTGTGTGTGTGTGTGTGTGTGTGTGCACACGCATGTTTGAACCACACAGGAAACTGGAGAGGAACCTCTGAAGTTCTTATTTTCCTTTGACTCTGAATTATAGAAATTCATAGACTATGATCCGGTGCTAGCCATGTCCTGCAGTCCAGGAATGTGTGAGCAGTGAAGTATGAAGCCACACAGGCATACCTGCACTTCATCTGTCTTCTCCGTTTGATTCATCTCAGTAAACAGAGGAGGAGAAGAAAAGAGAGGCAGAACACATGATGACACAGACAAGGATGAATTAATGCGCTCGCCTTACATTAATCATTTTTCATACATGGTAGAAAACACAGGGAATCTGCTTTAAGTTTGTCTTTGAATAGAAATTACAATGTCTATTTTTGTTTATTCTATGACAATCTTTTAAATCCATTAAATCATGGGTATCAGTAAAGCTGTTGACATGAACTCCGCAAAATGTCGGTACAGTGGGAGTTTGTCTTTCACATATGAAGAACGCAGCAGGAGATTCTTCAATCAGATGTGTTCCCGACAACTGAAAACGAACTGTTGTTGGGGACAGGAAATAACGAGATAACACGTTTTTGTGTACAGCACATCGACACCGGTGTTGGCAGTCATCACCAAAAGTTCTCGAATCTCGTTATCTTTCCAAGTTGCCATCTTCTTCTGTGTCTTCTACGTGTATCATTTACAGTCTTTGATTTTTTTCAACATGTCCACTCGATCGTGGTGACTTCTCCGGATAATATCCTGCTGTATTCTCACATGTGCTCAATCGGGGGAAACATTCTCCTGAGTTTTTACCAGGCGGCTGGAGGGAGAAGCTCTGCAGATCAGTCTGGAGTTTCTCCCAAACAGCCCTGCTGGATGATTTCAGGAGATTATCTGGAGTTCAGTGCATGTCAGGAAGCAGCTTAATTGAGACTTTTCCGAGCAGACATTTTGACATGTTACAGTAAAAAATATCACAGTAATGAAATTCATGAGTCACACCTAATGGAATTCAGCCATCAGTTAGTTTATTTCATTATTTACCTGTGATTTCCCGACTGTGAAATGTCAAAATGTCTGCTGTGAAAAAGGCCTTTACACACACACACACACACACACACACATATATGTACATATCATAGCACCTGTCTCCGTCATGTGCCGGTGCTCTGATTGCGATTGCTTTGGCTTGGCCCAGTCTCCCCCACTCGCGTCAAGCAGCTGCAGCGTGTGTGGCCACTCTCCTACCGGCCTCCATATCCATAATTTATACACACGCAGATACACGCAGCATGTGCCACACACCGCACACGCTGCCCAGGGGCTACACCAGACTTTAAGCTCCAATTAGCAGAGCCAGAGGCCAAACTTAATCTGGAGGGATCCTCTGCGGAGGTGACTCAGACAGGAAACAACTGTTTATCACTTACAGTATATTTTCAGTGTGGGTTTGTATGTATGTGTGTGTGATTGCCGCAAAAGGCCGTGAATGACACCAGCGAAAACCCAGCTCAGATGTAGTCATGAACACAGTATAGGTGTTTCAGGTAGATGCACACATTGAATCATGAGTGTGCACACGTCTCATGCTTGTTTGTGAACTCATTAGTGTGTTTTGAAGGCTTTATTTGGGGCTTTTGTGTGAATTGCAGTGGGGTTTATTTGTGCGTGTGTGTGTGAATTTCGCTCCTTCCCATATTCTCACACATCCCTCTTCTTCAGTCTGTTTCAGCCTGTCGAGTTTCCACTCTCTCATTCCCTCTACGTCTGTATCGTCTTTGGCTTTCAAGCCCGGCTCAACTAGCTGATAAAATCAGAGCATGTTCCGCCTGCCCAGTGTTTCCTCAGTATCACATTCTCTTTTTGTTTTCCTCTCTACCTCTCTCCAAGGCCAGGGAGTGTGTGTGTGTGTGTGTGTGTGTGTGTGTGTGTGTGTGTGTGTGTGTGTGTGTGTGTGTGTGTGTGTGTGTGTGTGTGTGCGTGTGTGTGTTTGTGTGTTGTGTGTGTGTGTGTGTGTGTGTGTGTGTGTGTGTGTGTGTGTGCCCATACCACATAATTGGTCTTGATATCAAAGCCTCATATCTCCAGAGGGTCTCACAAGGCTTCTCAGGCAACCTAGAGAGGACCTGATATCGCTGCATTTCCCAGATTATCTCCCCATTGGGATACACTGGGTTGAAGGGGAAACGAAGCTGCGGCCATGAAAGTTACGCTTAATCTGTTTTTGCGATAGACTGGCCCCAGTTCAATGGCTCACTCCGCTTTATCAGGTTTGGAGCTGCAGCACTTATTTCAAAGTGGCTCCCGAGCATTCTTTGTTTTAACTTCTGTTCTTTTTAGGTTTTAATTTTATTATCTCATTAAGAAATTGTCCATATGATCCAAGTTCTTATCGCTGTGTTAGTATAGCGCTTATTGAGTCTCAATATTAGTGCACGTAAAAATCCCGCCTGCTGAACACTCCATTTCACAGCCTATCTCCGATCTTCTAACCCTCTTATATGCTGTTTATTTACTTGTGTTAAGGACATTACAATGGGGACTGGCTTTAAAGGTCCAGTGTGTACAATTTATGTGAAATGGATCAATTGACAGAAATTGAATATTAAATAATCCTAGTGATGTTTTCACTTTCGTGTTTCATCTAAATTGTACGAATTGTTGTTTTCTTTACCTTGGAATGGGCCCTTTTATATTTAAATACTTTAAAGCCATGTTGGCTCGGCTACGGCGTAGTAAGGTTGAGTTTACGTTAAACTGGCCCTGGGTAAGAGTTATATCAGGGAAGCAGAAGCATTTTCAAAGTTTGGGTTGTTCAGTTCTGCACAGGGAGAGAGCTGCGAGCCAAAATGGTGGAACGGCTGCAAGTCACAGCGATCCACTGACATAAAAGTGACTTGATGGCTTCTACGGAGATGCTTCTCAATGCGCTCCTTGTCCCTCACTGATACTTGAGTGCTTCATGAACCGAGTACCTTTCGGCGCGCGCTCTCTTTCTGCACTGATTCTCTCTCTCACACACTCACACACAGGCACTCCTGCACACAAACACACACAGGTATTCAGGCACTTGAGGCCATAAGTGTGGACACTCTGCAGAATGTGTAGGCACTGCACACACTTGCTGCCCCTGCCACAGCTACCATGTTAGAAAATTACTTCTGGACTTCAAACAGACTTTCCCCTGACACCTCTGCTCAGCCTCTCCCACCTTGTCACCTTGTTTGCCCTTCTGCCTCTCTTTCCCTCCCGTCTGTCCCCCCTTCTCTGTTGCTCTCCACTTTTCTTCTCCTTCCCTCTTGAAGAAGTCCCTCAACACAAAGGGAAATCACTTTGACATGAAAGACAAGGGTAAGGAGTAGTTCCCCCCTTTTTTCTGCTCCCCTTCTCTCCCTTGCTTTTGGAAGTGTTGAATAACAACATGCTTTATTTATCAGTTCCCTGTCTCTCTCTCTCTCTCTCTCTCTCTCCCTTTTGATATCTCAATTTCTGTCAATCCATTTCCAGTTTTTCTTCACTCCTCTCATATTTCAAATTGCCTCTCACCCCCTACTTCCCACCCACACTGTCACTTTTCCTTTCTCCCTCGCCATCTGTTTTAGTTTTCATCGCCCTTTCCTGTTTTTTCACTTTCCATTGCTCAGAGGAAAGGTGGAGTTGAGACTTAAAGGCAGAAGCTCATGTGATGCAGCACGTTGTCTGTATTTCACAGTGTGATTCTATATTTTTACACCCCCTGATCATTGGCTGAAGGCTATAGAAGCATCCTCTATATTAAACCCCAGCCTTTGATGGCCCCAGGGATCCAAGGTGCACAATCTTTGTAAAAACATATATTCACCAGCCCTGTGTGCACACACACCAATAATTACACATGCATGCATGCATGCATGCATGAACATGCAAGCTTGCTCATGCATGCATGCTCACACAAACTCTCTTGCCCGTGCACAGAAAGACACACTCAGAGAGAAACTGAGAGAGTTGCTCATCACATCCAAGGCTCGGTCAACTTCTTCTGGCAGCCTGTCTCTTTAGAACTGAGTCTCAGCCTTCAAAGCACCAGGCTAGTGTGTATATGCCGTGGTGTGTGTTTCTATGCTTTTGTATGTGTTAGCGAGTGTGCACACGCATGTTTGAACCCTTCACACGGGAGAATGGAAAGAAACCTCTGAAGTTTTTTTTTCCTTTGACTCTGAATTATAAAAAAAACACTTGATTCATAGACTATGATCCGGTGCTAGCCATGTCCTACAGTCCAGGAATGTGTGAGCAGTGAAGTATGAAATCATACAGGCATACCTGCACTTCATCTGTCTTCTCCGTTTGAGTCTGATTCATCTCAGTAAACAGAGGAGGAGAAGTAAAGAGAGGCAGAACACATAATGACAGAGACACAGATAAATTAATGCTCTCGACTTACATAAATCCTATAAATCTACTGAATCATTACTCCAGCCCTGTGTCGCTACGACAACAATATTATCTGTTGAGAGTTTGCACTGAGGCAGCTGAGGCGGTGTGTGCTGGGTGTTTTGTGTGGGTCTTGCGGAGGTGGACTCACCAGGATATCAACAATTATATCTTGTTATATTATTTATCACAGATTTTATCTGTTTATATCTGTTCACTTGTCTTCTCCCTCCATTAACTCTCCTGCTTCCCATTGAATGAGGTCATATCTGGAAATGTCCTACTTAATGTGTGTGTGTGTGCTTGTGCTGCCACCCTTATAGTCACCATGGTTACAGGAGATGCCCTGCGGCACCCTAGGGGCCCAACTGTCACCCTAGCTCAGTGCGGTAATTAGGCCCTACACACATGCATGCTGTGCATGTGTATGTACACACACACAGATGCAGATATAGGCATATTGAGAGAAAACTTAGAAGGGAAGATATATTTAAAAATAGATTCTGACACACAGTATGTAGAAACTTTTGATATGTGATGGCAATGAGAGCAAAGGTTCATCACATTATATTGCTGCCCTTTGTTCACCCTCATTATCCTCCATATCCCCACTCACACACTGAGATACAGCCCCCCCGACTGACAACTGTTGTTCTTCAAAAACCTCTGTATTTCCACATGTCAAAGTCTCCGATGTCTGACCCTTTTCTGCTGTCGCGACAGCTCTGCTAACCTTAGTTACCATGCTTCACCGAGCACCTAAGCTATGTGGCTGGCTGAGAATAGTTTGAGAACGGTCTAGACACCACACACATCCTCTCTATTTCATTCTCCTGCTCCCACATACACACACAAAGTCTGACACATTCGGAGACAAACATGTGAGTCAGTGCCTCCGACGTGCTGGCATGTAGGAAGTGACTGACTCGATACTTTGACATTGACATTGAAGTGCAAAACCAGACCAGGACACAAGATGCATCCCTCTGGCTCATGCACATGAACATACAGTACATGCATACACACAACAGCATGCATTTCTTTTGCATTATGATGCGAGGCAGGCTAAATCCTGCGAGACAGCTTCTCTGTTTGGCGTTGCTCCATCGTCTTGACGGCTTTGGTGTCTTACACGCTCCTCTGCTTTTCAACAACCAGGAGAGACAGCCCAGCTGTCTGAAATGCTACTCGTCTTTTAGCTTTTAGGAGGATTTCAGAGTTTGTGCAAGCAGGTGGTCTTGGATTAAATTCTGGAGAAAGAGGTGTCACACGGAGAAACACACACACATGCACACACAGATGTATGGCTGAGAGAAACACAGGGAGACCAGCAGAGGAATGTTGCTAGGTGGAATCAGTAGAAAGACTCCCTGAGTGTGTCCTGGAATCGGACGACTTGGAAGTTGCTATGGTTACCATTGGAAGAGGAGAGCACAGGAGAGGAGAGATGGCGGAGTTTAAAAACTGTAGCTACTTGGCTGTCTGCCTGCCTGCAAGATAGAGGGCATTAAGTGTCTGTGTGCATTATTTGTTTGCCACTGCGCAAGAAGATGCAAGATACAACATAATTTTTAAGCAGATTGTTTCTTGCAAAAGAATTAACTATACCAAGACAATATCCTGTGAAAATATATGTTATTATAATATGATTTTCCTATCAACAGCTACGAAGGTTTAATTAAGAAGCATCATATATCCAGTTCAATCCAATTAGCATTTACAGTCATTTAACCTAAAACAAACATCTCCAGCAGCCATATTGAAGTGGTATCAATCTTTTCTCTGCAAATTAAATTAGCTGTTGACAACCTTCTTCACACATTTCCCATTCAATGCAAATTTTTATCACATTTATGTTTTCTTAACAATGTCGTTGCAGAAATGTCTCCACTGTTTTCCATTTGCATACAAATGCTTCTCTGTATCCAGAGTTTACAACTTCCTGATTCTTTAAACAGCTTTCATCTCTGCACGAAAATGTGACAGCACAAGTGGGCGATTTTATTGACTCGACTGTGAGTTGTCAGTCGTCAGTCATTTTCGATCATTGACATCTTTCAGGCTAAAATCCCAAAGTGCATGCATGAGAATATCCGGTGAACACTTTGTTTGACAGAAGCTACATATTGCAGTGTACAAGACATGCTCAGACAGAATGTGAGAAAATAGGTGGAGTGACATCCTCCAGCCAAATATTAATAATGCAACACATTTCAAAGCTTTTTTCCCAGTAGGGAAAACAACATTATTTTACCTGTGGCCTGTCTGACAGGCTGCTCGAGAGCTGACAGACATGCAGGGACTGCAGAGAACTGTATTCACACAGACACACACACATATATAGATATATCTATATATGTGTATGTGTCTGAGAAAGAGAGAGACAGATCTGTCATTTTTTTATTCCAAGTGTGGTATGGTGGTGCTGGCACAGGATGTGATGCGTCTGCCTCACTATACCCCATGGTAGACACGCACACAGATTACTCACACAAACACACACAGACGTCGGCCGGTCTCGCTCCGCTTCTCCTAACTCTGTCAATCGCGATTCCCTGCATCACTCTTCATTTACTTACTACATCCCAGTTCCCCCTGTATCCCTCCACACACACACACACACACACACACACACACACACACACACACACACACACACACACACACACACACACACACACACACACACACACACACACACACACACACACACACACACACACACACGCCAACCTCCCCACGTTTTATTCCTCCCATTCAACATCCATTCCCATCACTCCATTTGTCCATCTCCAAACAGCGCACTATATATGTGTGTATAACGACATCAGGGAGCTAATAAAGCTGAAACGAGGCCAGTAGCAGGAGAATCTCATATGTGGTGAGTGTGTGTGCGTGTGTGTGTGTGTGTGTGTGTGTGTGTGTGTGTGTGTGTGAGAGAGAGAGGGAGAGAGAGAGGGTGTATGGCCGGCCTAACAGCTTTTTATCCTGTAGCGGGATACAGTAACTACGCTCTGTCTGCTGTCAAATGGGTTTCCTGAACTCCCGCAGGACATAAAGAGTCCTGCTGAAATTCATCTCTCTCCCCGTCCCTTTGTTATTTTATGTTTTTCCAACTGCTCGACTCCCTCTGCTTAATTTCCCCCAGTTTGGGGATTTCAATTTAATTTCTTTTTCAGAATGTTTTACAAGCTTATAAAATCTGTCATGTTTTTCACCATGGGACACATTTTCACGCTGATGAAAGAAGCATTTTTTTATACGAACGGAGTCATTCTGTTTTTTTATGGATAATTTGGACTACTGGTGTAGTGAAGTTTATAGTGGTATTAGCCAGGCATGATTTTTTTCATCATCAGGGTTTACTGTGATTGTTTGAAGAAATAGATGTTGGCTAAACATACTTATTTGAATTTCCTATTAAACTGCAACAAAATGAAAACACAGCAAACAATGGAGGAAACAGGGGATTTAAAGACATTACTTTTTAGACACCACTGAGAACGGACAAAATATATTTTTTGATAAAAGAAAAGTCGAACACACGTTTATGTAAAACATAACTGAATGTCTCTATGATAAAAACTCCTTTACCCTCCACTCTTTTTTTCTTGCAGGTAATTTCAATATGTGCTTAACTCCCCACGGTTCCCCCTATAATCTACATCAGTCCGTGTTTCTGCTGTCCAGCTGTCAAAAGCAGAATATATTCTTCCAAAAGATATTCTTCTCCGCCAGCTACCCCACAGTTTGTGAGAAAGAAAAAACAAGATGTTGAAATTATGCACACCCTGAGTCTATATTGCATGTTCCGACCATTGCACATCTCTCAGAGGGAACTCTGATAAGAGATGTGTCAGTGTTGTGAACCAGCGATGCTCCTGCTGGTGTGAAAATAGAAGCTCCAAGATGCTCAGTAGCGCAGTTATCAAAGATGTTGCAACAAAGTGCAGGGGGCGTATATCTCTGTTCTTGAATACCTAGTTTTGCACTTTTTAAAATGTAACTACAAGAGCGCATACATCTGCCAAGGCCCAACATTCCCCTTAAATTTAAAGCTACCACTTATAGACAACAGTTCCCTAAATATGCCTCTTTTTTTTTCAACATCCATCAGTTATTTCCTGGGAAATTAAAAAAAAAAATTCTCACAATGTAAAAGAAACCTGAATTATCTGCACCTAAATTGAATGGGCTCTTCCCTGACCCATACTGCATCTTCTTAAGAGTAAATTGAAATTTAGACACTAATAATTCTTTACAATTTTGCATCATCACTGAGAGAGTTCACATTTTGCATTTTTAGATGTGATACATTGCATTGTTGGATTGTTTAGCAGACAGTTGAGTACAGGCCACGAGCACTACTTCTGTGATAAAAGCGTACATTTATGAGGCACTTTAAGAAGCATACATTTCCTAGAAATAACGTTCATAGACAGCTAAACTGTGTTTTCTCAATGACTCCGTGGTGGCAGTGCGATCGCTGGCTGGATCGTGTTCAGAGACAACAGTGTTTTTAGTGAATTGAACGGGCCTCACACCCACAGGATGCCTGTGGTTAGATGGAGGAGAGATTGTGGTTTTTGGTTAAATGCAAGTGAACATGTTGCGTCTGAAGTCATCACAGACTTTTTCCGTGACCACGCAGACGGCGATCTTTCCCTCACTTTCATGTGCTGTGAACGCCTCAGCATAACCAGAAAAAAGGTTTAGTTATGATTTAGTCACTGCAAGTTTGGATACAAATACTTTGTTTGTGAACATTTCACTTATGCCTTCATTATGTTTCCTCCAAAACGTATTTGTTGTTGCAAATTAGTTAATTAGCTAAATATAGTGCGCTGGTAAATAGAGAGATTTCAGACACAGCTTGTTTGTTTGATAAATGCGTTTGGGATTTTCAGACGGCGCTCTATTGTTCTACAACATTCCCTTCATGCAGTGTTTTTTGATAATAATAATAATAAGAGTAATAATGATACTAATGAGGATTTAAATGCTCAGCCATCATCTTACTGTAGGATGTAAGGAAAATAGAAACTCAGGATTCTGCTCCAAAGGCAATGTCATTTAAAATCCCTCTCATATTCATAACAGCATGAATAACAAGAAAAATATGGCCTTACGGCAAAGCCTTCATCAGCTGTATATCCTGTGGCCTCATGCAACGAGATAAGGACGTTAGGATGGAAGGTAATGGCTGGACTCTAAGAGCAGATCACAGGACCAGAGACAGGAGTGGGTTTAAAAGGTTTCATGCAGCCTACAAGATTATGAACAGAATAAATAAACAAACACTGATTCTTGATAAGAGTCTCTGCTTATTATTTGTTCGAGATTCCAAAAAAGCATCTTCTGTGAACCCGAATCCCAGCAGGGGCTGATCCAGGGACGGCCAGGGGGGCACCAGCCCCAACTGAAATGTGATTGGCTCCTGAGTCTTTTTTTAAATATGCACTTGCTTAACAATAGTAATAATAAATATGACAATTTGTTAAGATCTTGCTAAGCTTTTTTGAAGAGAACAAAGAGCTTGAACAAGGAATGGGCTTTACCTTACTGAATCAGGAATTTTGCAGGGATGTTGGACGTATAAAAAATCACCCCCTCAGTGAAAATGTATTCATGGCCAACGTTTAAGAAAAATCCTAGATCCATCACGGCCAAATCCACTCGTGGAAGTGTGCAGGAGTGAGCGCGTTATAAAAAAAACAACAATGGTCAGATTAAGTCGAAAAAGGATCGTAAAAAATCAGAGGAGTTGGCCGAAGCATTTCTGCTGCCAGCTGAATGATGATCTGGCAGAGACTTGTTGGAAGGGCTCATCCTGATAGTCGAGAGCTGTTGATAAGGGATTGGAGCTCAGGTGTGGAGGAGGATTGGCGGGCGATCAGGAGTGTGGAAACCTCGTCCAGCCACGAGCAGGTGCAAGAATGGAATAGGGACCAAACAAACAAAGCAGGAAAACCAGACAGGAACAGTAACAACAGCAAAAAAAAACCTTAATATCCATATTTCTCCTATCTTATTGTTTATTGGGTATTTGTGTGTCTTAGCTGCCTTGAATGAATATCTGTTCACGTGATCTCTAGGCCTCTGCAGGTCCAAACATTGGGAAAAGGTCTTAAACAGAGAGCTGTAGTGAGCTTTATGGATAATGATAAAATCAGGCGACAATGACATCATAACGCATCATTGTAAATTTTCATGGGTACTGTCGTTTTCTTCTTTGCCCACGAAGGTGTTTCAAAAATATTAAGTGGCAGGTGCCTTAGTGGATGCAGTTTTGTCAGAATGGGGAAAGTAAAGCTCAGGAATTAGCTCCGGATAAGACAGATTTTAGAAATGCTGAAAGGCTGATTGCGCTGAGTTAACACCATGACTGCGAACAATTCCATTCACCGAATTACCCGTGAAGATAAATACTAAAATCTCTCAAAAAATAATACCTGCGAAGATTAAGATAGGATAAGATAATCCTTTACTAGCCCCAGTCAGTGGAGTTGAGTTAAAGGTCTACAGACTAGCTTCCCTTGGAGCTTTCAACCACATCTCACAGTCCTCATCGACAAATAGAATCTCCTCTGGCTTGGTTCAGTTGGTTCACATGAGCTTGGATGGGATGGGGCAAATTGGTCATAAATTGTGGAGTTAGTGGTTCAATCCCTGATGCTTCCTGTCCACATGGGAAAGTGTCCTTGAGCAACATATTAAACCCCAAATTGCTCTAATGAATAATGATGTGGCCACATCACTTATTTTTTCATATAGTGCAGTTTTTCAATTGATACAGTGACAGTTTGATATATATGAATTTGAATGGTATTATTGGAAAGTAGTAATTAAATCTGCCAAGGAAGTTATGTTGCTGTGTGTGTGTCTGTTAGCAGGGTTAGAAACTGGTGGAAGGGTATATCGGGCAGTAGCCTTCAGGTCTGAAATGTTCCTGCAGCGTTCTAGAATGTGTAAAAGAAATGTTCGTAGACAGATTTCCGGCGGCACAGTGTCTATAAGTGTTTGTATGTATGTTTAACATACACTCCAGGAAGTGTAAGTGTGTTGAGCGTGTTCCTGCTGTGTTGAAGATGACACGCGCAGCATTGTCGGAATGTCTGACAGCATTCGAATGTTGACTATGCCAGGGCTTTGTGTGTCACTCACTCTCAGACACCTCCTTCGGCTCATGAGGATTAGTTCCCAGCTCTCACTCGCTCTGTAATTATATAGCTCTTTCTACACATCTGCACACAGGCACATGCAGGCAGATGTGTGCACGCTCTCACAAAATACTTATTCCCTTTTGCCTCTGCTGACAGACACATGCGAGCGCTGGCACATATTGCGCACACAAACGCACACATACCCACGCACACACACTCTCAGCCAGCGTCAGCCTCATCAAATCATCAGTCAGTCAGTTATGTTTATATGAGGGATAGAGACGGAGAGACAGAGACGGAGTGAAGGGGGGGGTCTGCCAAACAAAGTGAAAAACATCAGAGAATATAACAACAGCATCACCCACTGCAGCAGCATCAGCTTTCTCTCTTCCCGCCTGCCACAGCTCGGCTTTGTTAGTGAACGGTTTGTTTGTGTGCGCGTGTGTGCGCGTGTGTGTGCGTTTGTGTGCGTGTGTGTGTGTGTGTGTGTTTGTGTGTCTGTGTGTGTGTGTGTGTGTGTGTGTGAGAGAGTTACACATTGCAGGGAAGACAGCCAGTAGGCAAGGCGGTATCCAGGCCACTGCCTTGTTTTGATGTGGCCATGCTAATTAAAAAGAAGCGTTTCTGCCAACACAAAGAAAAACACATGAAAAATACAGAGCCGTTTTAGTATGTGTAAAAGGTTGCAAAGGTGTGTGCAGGGGGCACGTGCGCACGTCGTACGTGTGCATGTGTTGCTGGACGCAAGGTCGTAAATGGGGGATTTTATTGCCGATGTTTTTATGTTTTTTGGGCTGCTGGGTAAACACATTGGCAGAGGAGGAGAGGGGGAAAAAAGCGGAGAAGGAGCTGGAGGTACTGGGGACATAAGGGAGTCTTTTTTGGATCTGACTCAGACGACTGGCTCAGACAGAATGGTGACGTCAGCACAGGCTTTACTGAGGATGGAGGGATTGAGGGAGAAACAGGGAGGCTAGAGATGACGCCCTGAGGGAGGCAGGGATGAGAAAGATATTAAGGAGGGAGACGACAGAGGGGGAGAAAGATCCCGGCAATAAGAGGCCTACCACATATATCTGGGTGTGACTTCAGAAACTGCAGCTAAGTGGGTTTAAGATAGATAAACAGACAGCAAAAAAAAGAACAGACAGTGGAAATGAGAGACAAAGAAAGAGGAGCAGAGAGGAATAATTCCTTGGTTGGAGGGATGAAGAAGAGCTGAAAAAGAAATTGCTTTATTATCTTGGCTTAAGAAAAAAAAAGATGAAAAAAAGGGAAAAAGAAAGTTTGTGCAGACAAAAATAGCAGGAGTGATAGCAGAGAGATAGAGCGGGCAGAGGATTATGTCAAATCTTTGCTCTGTACCCTGTATTTAAAATACCAGTCAATAACCTTCAGTGTTTTATGACTCAGCCGTGAATGTTCTGAGAACAGGGGCTGTTTTTTGCACTATCATAAAGCAGAAATACAAACACATTTTCTCATTTTTGCTCTCTTTGAACACACGCATCTCTTTTTTCTCCTACACTCCCTGTTGGCTGCATCGTAGTTATTTATGCATATCTTGACTCTGTATAGTGACTTTTGGATGTATATGAGCATTTTCTTTGCGTCTGTTGGAGTTTTTCCCTTTCGTCTGTAGGAAAACATTTTTTTAAAGTCCTTTGGGTGTCACAGTGTTACCCGAGTTTCTTTCCCTTCAATAGGCTTGATGGATTGGTCATCACACACACACCAACTGTGACGTAGACAGAACGCCTCTTCCTTTCATACTCGTGCTTGAGGTGCACTGACTCTCTGCGTAAAGAGTCTGTCTTCTAAACGATAGGTGTCGCCGCTGAGAAAAATACAAATGCGAAGAAGAAACACAAAGGGAACAGTTTTGGCACTGAGTTGCCTCCTCCAGGAGGACTGCTTTGCGCTCAGGTTTTTCCATAGTTTCCTGCAGAATCCCTTTTTTAAAGTTTTCATCTGGAAATGATGAATCCTACATTTGCACCTGTGGCATTACATTTGAGTTTTAAAGCTGTGTCTCAATTCGGGGTCGCATCCTTCGGAGGCCGATTGCTTCCCATTGGAGCAAGAGACTGTCCCATTTCAAAGGCTCCTCCAAATGCCGCCGACAAATGTGTCCTTGTATCTCTGAGAAACGAAGGCTCCGACACTGTGATCCTTCCCATTCCAACATGTCCCAGGATTCATTGCGCTTTTTTGATGAACGATTTTTCAAAGTAATGGCAAACGACAAGATGTCCAAGAGTATTACACTTCAACTCAACAGAACAGCTAATGGTACACACGTTAAATAAACCAAGGGGCATTAAAACCTACTCATCATGTCCAACTGCAGCTCTGTTGCTAGGCGACAGCTGTAAGGGTGGGACGAGCTGGTGATGCCGATCACGGAAAGCCTCAGTAGATCAGACTGTTTATTTTCCATTGGGCCTTTGCGGTCTACGCACAAAGACCGCCTCCTTTGTGGGCTGGGTAGAATGTGTCCCCCGAAGGAGCTTGACTCTGAATTGGGACAGAGCTTAAGTTACACGCCAATCGCATGTTCTCGTGTCTCAGTGTGATGACATCATAACAAATGGCAGATTTTTTTTTTGTGCTAGCAAACACGGAAGGATCGATAATTGGAGTTTTTTTGTTCCGATTCACTAATGTGATCGTGCCAGTCGTGTCCGTCGGTGGGTGTTCTGAAGAAAGTTGTCAGTTTTGTGCCCCCCCCCCCCAGTCCACAACTTTGCACTGATGACAGGTGACCGATGATGAAGGCACCGGGGCAAGAAATTAAAAAGCACGGAGGCGAGAAAAGCGAAGGGAGGACGAGGGTAGAGAAGACTGGCTGGTTATTGTTATTAGAATATGACAGACGTCGCAACACACCGAGTTTGAAACCTTTCAAACTCCAGTCACCCCTCGCTTGACCTGGGACACACTGGTCAACAATAGATACCGTTATACACGGCCCGTCACAGAGAGGTGGTTCCATTTCCCCTACATACGTTCCACGTGTTATATCTGACTATTGAATAAAAATTAAATTATCTCTCATGCATATTTCATTATGCAAATTGTTGAATGTGATTCTGAAAGAAGGGAGACTTGAGGGGTTTGGCATGCTCATTAAAAAGTATCTCAGTGGAAGAATCGGAATGTTTTTAATATAAATGTCGCCTGTTTGACAGGTGCGCGGAGAGGGAGAGAGGGAGAGAGAACAGTGGTACTAATTGAAAGGAAATATTGGGACGAGAGGGGAAATGGCTCATCAGCCCTCTTACATTGGCTATAGATACATTTATTTTGCTGTAACTTATGGTTATATACTAAAGGCTTATTGTCCAATGTAACGGCTGACAAATAACGACACCAATAGTTTTTTTCGCTGTAAGCCCTGTTTGTACTCTGCGATTCTGCCTCATGGGTGTAAAATTTCAGGGAAAATGAAGGCTTGATTTAGGGCATAAAGGAAGAACACGTGCAACAACAGGAGAAAGAGGATAGATGATTGTTTTTCCCCTTGTACTAATCAGTAGCTTTAAGTATGTGTAATATGTTTTCATCATATCTCAATATCATGTGCAATATCCCATATTACTTATCAATGCTACTTACTGCCTCTTTGTTTAATATTGGTTTTACTGTCTCATGTAACTTCCTTAGCTTATTTTATTCTCCTATATTATTTATATTGTTATTAGGCAATGGTTCTGCATTACTCAGTGTACACTTTATATGTATATTTCATTTACAACACACTTTGTACTTTTTTCACTTATATTTTTAGACTTGATACTCTTGTTTTATTTACTGTATTCTATTCGTTTCTATATTGTTGATACTGCAATGGGGCAAGCTGGCACAATAATTTCCTTCGGGATTAATAAAGTCTCATTTGATCTTATCTGGACAGTAACACATCCGAGCAACTGTGGAAACTCTATTGATATTAAGAAAAAGAGCCCGAGAGCTCCGTCGCCAGAGGAGGCAAAGATGGCCAAGAGGGAGAGTGATAGAAAACAACCGCAAACATAAGTGAACCTTGGATGGGCATTCGCTCGACGGTTTTAGCTGCACTATTTCACCCTTGCATTGGACAGTAGACAGACTGAGAGTGGTAGCCATGTTCTAACGGTAACACCACATGTAAAACCAAGGCGGGAAAAGTTGTCTGTTTTCCCTTAAAGGTAAATCTATTCCCGTCCCGAGCCCTTCATCCTCGTTCTCGCACGCAACATGTTCTTCATTCACGTTATTTCAATAATTAATTTAAATCAGCAAACACCACTGAGATGAAGTGGTTCTTCTGGGTGGGCCAGCACCGTATGTTATTACATGTATCTATCATGGTGATGTATGGGCTCCAACTGCCCCCCAACAAATCATCCACGGTTGTGCTGCGGAGCGGCCTCTGCATGTTTAATTCACACGTAAATGTCATGTGTGTATTTTTACGCATTTATGACTGCGACCGCACACGCACGCTCACACAAGCCCTCAGAGGCACATAGTACATACACATAGTGCGGCGCCTTAGGTAACCTGTGTTAATACAAGTGTTAATACGAGTGAGAAATACTTACTTTTTGTGTGTCAGGTGAGAGCGAGCCCCTCTGATAATTAGAATTAATTATCTAAAGACTGGGGGCAGGATACTCTTAAAGGCATAGGTTGTTGTTCTCACTGCACACACACACACACACACACACACACACACACACACACACACACACACACACACACACACACACACACACACACACACACACACACACACACACACACACACACATGCCTGAAGTGCCCTTGCACATTCCTGCAGTAGCCACTATGGATCACCTTTTGTAGAGCTGAACACAATGATTGTATTAGTGTATACTGTTCAGTGCAGGTGTATCGGTGTCTGTTCTCTTGTCAGTCTGAAGGATCCTTCAACACAGATGACTCTTGAGTGTCAGGGTGAATAGTGAATTATATGAGAGGATATAATCCCTCTCATTGTACATCACATACTGTAAATGTCAGGGTCTTTACTAAAGTGTTTCAGCCTTAAAAACACACTTTCAGTCGTTTGTTGTGGGAATATATTCTTGCTCCTGCTCGTGTTCAGCTAACATATCTGCCTCTTTACCCATCTTCCCCGTGCAGATGCAACAACCGCACCCAGTGTGCAGTGGTGGCTGGGCCTGATGTCTTCCCTGACCCCTGCCCCGGCACATACAAATACCTGGAGGTCCAGTATGAGTGTGTCCCTTACAGTAAGTGATCTTCTGTTTTTACTATTGCAGCATTTTATGATCTCATCTGAGTTTGCATGTTCTCCCTCTGTTTGCATTGTTTTTCTCTGGGTACGATTGAAAATTGGAGTTATTATCATTTGAATGCGTCTAAGGGGGCGTTTTCAACACCTGAATGTCTGAACTAAGGTCTAAATCAAGGTTCAAGTATTTGTTACATTTGATTACCACTTCAGGCGCAGTACTTGACACTAGTTTGAATGCAAGTGGACATTCTTGTCGAAGACTACAAGTAATCCTTCGAGCCTGGTTAACTCATTTTGAACTCATTTTGAATTGTTCCAAAAGTTTAAACTATCCCAAAAACTTTTATTCACACTGCAAACGAACCATGATTCAGTTTGATCCAGACCAAGACCACCTGCTTTGTTCAGACACAATTTCCATCCATTTCTCGCACCTATTATTTGGGTTCGGACTAAGCTGAAAACTCCACGGATTGGAACCACACAAGTTAGGTGTGAAATCCCCCTTAAAAACTGTCAGTGTCTATTTTAAACTCTTTATACATATTTGTTTTCTAAACTTAGTGTAAATCGTCCAGTTTTTCATCTTGAATGAGCACCAACAATATTTAGTTTTAATGAAAAATGAACACCAGTAATTTGACTGCCAGATTAAGTCCATGTGGGAATCTGTGAGGACACAGCTCTCTCAAAAAGTCAGAGCGTTGATGGATGACAAAGACGGATCGGCTCAAATGATGACAGATGCTGATGTGACCTTTGACCGTGTGAGAACACACTGGGGGAGGTTGTATCCACTGAAGTGAAACACTATTGGGCCATGCCTGTAAAACAAAACTTTTTTCTTTTTACTAATATAGTTTCCCCCCGGAAAAATCTAGGTTATAGCTTTCTGCATAATGAATACATAAGGGTTCAGGTTGGAGATGTGGATTAAAGACATCTATTTGTCATTGATGTTTGTTTCACGCTACTTTCCAGCCTGGAGGGTTTGTCTAAAGGCAAAACTATAATGCAGCTGCTGCGTCTGTTCTTAAACTCAAATGATGTCCCTCGTGTTTCCTCTAGTTATTTTCACATCATAGCGATGAAAACTACTTTGTTCATATGGAAATTAAGTTCAATTTCGATTCCCACCTTATCAGGGTGGAAAACCTCAACAGACGACAACCAAGTAACTGGAAACTCAAATTGTGATTGAGGAAAAAAAAAAGAAGAATTAGAGATTCTCCGATACCATTTTTCCCTGCGCGATACCGATAGCTTGACTTTAATTGTCTGCCGATACAGAGTACGCTTCTACTTGGTGTTGTCTGAAAGAAAAAAACATACAGAGCATTTTTATTATCTAGTTTGACAGACATAACTGAAAAAGAACACAAATAGATAAATCTAGAAATATGGAACTATTTCCTTCTTTGAATATCTAGTTAAGTGCACTTCCAGGGTGACACCATACTAGCTCTGACAAATGCTACACTACCTGAAATCTGAAAATTGCAGCTTCATCTGGATGAAACTAATATCGTGGTATCGGAAGAATAATGTGTTCTTCCCAAAATTATAATACTTTAAAAATGCATTGAAAGAAGATATATTACACAATATATTAGGAGGAGAATCACTGAGCTGAGAAGATCATAGACAGGAATGTAGAGACAACTTTTTCAGACCTGCTGCTCAAATATAACACTTGAAAATCCTTTTTAGTTTTAAATATAAACTTGAACTGAATAGCTGTTCCATATAACATGACCTTGATACACGTCCTCCTATGTACGCTCACATGAATGTAGATTCAGGATGTGTGTATGTTGAGAAATGAACACGTGTCCATTTTTGGACACACACTGCACTGTATCTTACTCTTGACATATTTTTTTGGCTATAAACGGCTCCGCGGTGGAACAGTTATAAGTCATGAAAGACAGGAGGACATACACGGGTGGAGTTGAGGTATATATATGATTTATTTAAAGCAAAAAAAAAGGCCATTAATCTTGTCTGTAATTCTTATTTTCGCCAAAATAAATAAAATTGAAAAAAGTAGACTCAGATATGAAGCTCGGATACAAACTTTGATTGGAATAAATGTGTGGACGTTTTTATGCATGTTTCCTTGTGCATAAATCACTGTTATGTATTTAGATTGTTTCTAATATGTCTAACGCTGTCTGAGTGTAGAGTCTTGGCACCACGGTCCATACAGGCGGCCAAGGTGATCTCCCACACTGAAGCATTCAATTATGTCTGGCTAAACGGCTCTTGCCTGGCGTCTAGAATGACCAGCAGATTAAATAATAGGACTATCAGAGCCCTCTCTGGAGCAGATGGAAACTCAACCTGATACCTGCTTAATGCCCCACCAGGCGCGTGCACGCACACACACACACACACACACACACACACACACACACACACACACACACACACACACACACACGTGGAAGCATCGAAGCATTGAGTGTTTGTCAGTGTGTGTTTTCGCTCGTGTCTCATCCTTTCATTAGAAACTTGCTCGCTCTTTATCTTCGATAGAAATGCATGTGTGAAAACGAAAACTTGTTTCATAGATTCATCACTGTGAAGAGCAGCTGTGGTAGAAACTGAGCGAGACCAGGGAGACGAGTTGCGTTTGGTGATCTGATAAACAATGGGCCTGTCGGGGGTAACGTTTCGACCCGTAAAAATAGACAGCATCCGAATCCAAAGTCATTGGAGAGCTCGGTTAACAGAGGGAGGAACGTAGGGAGAGAGAGAGAGAAAGAGAGAGAGAGATAAAGCACTGGAGAGAAAGAGAGGGAGAGACTTTGACAGTACATTAGCAGGATCTGTGTACTGACTAAGTGTTCAGGCTGGATCAGGTAGCGCTGTGATACACTACCTGGCTCCTGTGGGTGTGTTTAGCCTTGAGAAATGTTGCAGGGGAAAAAAAGATGTTGTATAGAGGTGAAACAAGGCCTCGGATACTGCGACTCCACACTTTACATTGTTTTGCCTGAGAATACATAAAGGCTGTCCTCCGCCCGACCCCTCGGTATCAACCCCTCGAATATTTATAAAATCAATTTTTCTTTTAAAAGCCACAGTAATGTCTGAACCTCTGAACAAGATACTCTGCTGCTGTTCGCTGACATTCAGGCCAGAGATCCAGCCGTCTACAATCAAGCTGACGTGCTTGACATAGCAAATCAATGCTGCCGCGCTGCATTGTTGTGAAAGATACATTTTGCGAGACATTAAGCGGTGAAATATCTCCATAGTGTTGCCGTAAATCAAGAGGGATCGATAAAAGAGGCTTGTTTTTCTGAAATATGCGACAGCATACTCAAACTGTCGCATTTCTAAAACACGTCGAGCTACGACGACCAACAAATCATCGTATCTACATGCGAGGGCCGGGGTTGGCTTTACAGCGCTCAAATGACTGTAACATCGGGGGACACTCAGAAGGGTCTCCCTGGTGGCGCCGGTCGTTGAGCGTAAACACCTGACCCCCACCCACCCACCCCAGGCGATAACCTCTGAGGGCCAGGTGTCGCTCATCACTAAAAACCGCTGTGCAGGAAAGAAAATGAGTGGTGCTCCGTGGAGACCGCGGCTTCAGCACCGTACGTCTCCTGAGCGCTGATGTTCAGGTTGAGCTGGTGTGTTTCCTACTGCATGGATATTGTAAACAAATCTGTGGGTTGTAGAACAGGTAATTCAATTATGCACGGCTCAGTTTTCAGTGGGAATTTGTCGTTCCCCCTCACCTGGTTTTTTTTTTCTTGAGGATTTTTTGGCTCGCTCTACCTTCACAACTCTTCATGTCTCCTCCCTGAACTGCAGGTTTATGGGCCCCTTTCCAAGAATCTGGAGCTCTCTCCCTCTCCGCGGCTCTCTGTGGTGTGAGTGTGTGGCAGTCGTGTGCCAAACTAGCCAGCTAGCTTTGGCAGTAATTAGCCACATGTGTATACCTCCTCATAGCACTGCAGGCGGACTATAAATATCCATACATTAGCACATCGCCGAACAGACTGTTTCCTCGGAGGTGGCTCTTGTCCATGGATACGTTTAATCTCTACAAGTATGCTATATGCCACACAAGAAAATGAAAATGATGAGATGCATTGTTTCATTCATGTTCGTCCATTTATAAAAAAAAATTTAATCTTTCGATTATGTCTGTCCATTCTCTAATCTTCAGACCCCGGTTCTCAACTGCCGTTATGAAGCAATTAGCCTACTACCACATTAAGTGTATTAAACAGAGAAAACCAGTGATATGTTATGCAATACCCACGCAGTCTATTTTGGACAATAGACGTTGGCTCCACAGGAAAGCTAATTAAAAGATAAAATCACCTTCTTGTCTGTCCAATTAAAGACTTCTGTCAGATTGGACCCTTGGAATAACTTCATCATGATGACATGAGAACAGCTGTGTGTGTATGTGTGTGTGTGTGTGTGTGTTTGCACATGTTGTCGTGGAAACAACTGTTCGCTGGCAGAGTTCTATCCCTGTGTGTGTGGGCACGTTCGTTGGTGTGCGTCTCTCTGCATGGACACTATATGTGTGCGCACACATATGCGGGCGGCATTTTTTTTAGTGTCTCCCAGAGAGAGCGAGAGAAAGATGGAAGGGAACCAAAAAGACAGAAGGAGAGAGAGACGGAGCGAGGGAGCACGAGCCACAGCTGAAACAGAGATAGAGAGAAATGGGTTAGACGAGGCCAGCAGACGAGGAACAGAGAGAATGA
The DNA here is from genome assembly GCF_022539355.2 of Hippoglossus stenolepis. Lineage (NCBI taxonomy): Eukaryota > Metazoa > Chordata > Actinopteri > Pleuronectiformes > Pleuronectidae > Hippoglossus > Hippoglossus stenolepis. The sequence goes on from NC_061484.1 coordinate 16,190,776, forward strand.
ATTAACTGATAAAAAGACACAGTTAAAGGGGTGGACAGGGTTTGGGGTTGGGTGAAGTGGTAGAAATGCAGGGGACATAACAGAGGGAGTGGACGAGGAGAGAGGCGCGGTATGAAAACGATGAAAGGGGATGGCAGGTGAGGATGAGAGAAAGAAGAGGATAATGGACGGGGAAAAGATGAAAAACGTCCGTGTCCGCAAATGACCTTGGGCTGCAGCCGGCTGAGCTGATTGGAGATCAGAGATAATAGTGGTGAGGCTGCTGTCGCCACACGTTGTCTGCAGACTCAGGCACGCTTCTGTGCCCCACCCATGCACACATTAACACACACTCATGAGCATACACGCCGCCTTCCCTCCACGACGAATACATCCTTAATAAACCATACGTTTTCAATAAAAATGCTAATTATCTTTACACCGCAGCACATTCAGATTAACACTGGGTCTGCGCGTGTGTGCGCGTGTGTGTGTGGGACGTGTATGAGAAATGGGAAATGGAACGAACGAGGTGAAAAGACAGCGCAGGCAGAGTCAGAGCCGTTCATGTGATTACAGACATTCAAGATACTTTTGCAGATATTAATGAATATTTAGATGGTTTTTAATGAAACTAAACAAGGCTGTTGGTGTTATTGTTCCGCTATTGCTTTCTAATAATCATTCACTCAGCCTCACTAGGAATGAATGGACAAAATAATGTTTTCCTCTGTAGCTGCAGAACTAACCATTCAATATGCAGCCTAAGTGGTTTCTCAAATGATCAGTCAAAGATACTGGATGAATAAAAACGTGCCGCACGTCTGCAGGTTTCAATTATGGGGAAACAAACACGTAAGAAAGATCTTAGCACAAAAAGACTTCTCATCTATTGCACCGCTATGCGCCGCTCCAGCTAACCTTGACAGAACCTTGAGGTTTCAACAAATGTCTCGGCAACCTACATTCACTCTGTCAAGTCCATGTGCGCTGAGAGATGAATGACTGCGATTTGTGGAAAAATACTCTCATTTCTTACCCTTGTCACAGAGATTAAAAACAGATGCCTCACAAAAAATAAAAAATCCTGCAATGAGCTCAGCAACAGAGGCAGCAGCACAAATTGAATGACATTTGTTTGACATTTCGCGTGCCATTTGGTCTACTTGTTGCTGCCACACTTTTTCATTCGAAATCTATTAGTCTCCGGCAACCTTGAACTCTGCATGTTTTCCTTTTGGCGTCAGCGAGGTTTTGTGGGAGCCTCAGGTGAAGCTGCCTCCTTGTTGTTGGGTGTCATTAATCCCTGTCGTCTCAACCGCGATGTGTCTCTCTGTATTGTTTATACGTGTGCGTGCCAGTACGTGTGTGCGTCTGTCGCACAAACACATCTGTTTAGACACACTCTCTGCTTTTCTTTTTCTTTCTCACAAGGGAACTGCTTCCTCGTGGCGAAGCGTTACCTATCTTAACTCGGGACAGCACACGCTTGTTCACTCTTGTTTTAGGTTGAACACGATCTCCTTCCATAGATTGCTTATTTATCGGGAGTTGTGCTAAGCCGCACCAGTTACCATGCATTTTTCATGAGCCTAGGATTTAATGGTGGTGTGTGTGTGTGTGTGTTTCTGTATGTCACATGTGTTTGTGTACGTCTTGTGGTTGGTGATGAGATTAGGCTTTAATGTGTTAAAGAATTTATGCATGTACTGTGCAATATGTAGTGCACTTGTGCTATATATAAACATGTGCCGGTCGGAAGTCTCTCTGAACACTTTCCCTTTGAGGACTCTGCCTGTCTCCTCTCCTCTTCCTCTTCCTCTTCCTCTCCTCTCCTCTCCTCTCCTCTCCTCTCCTCTCCCTCTCCTCTTCCTCTTCCTCTCCCTCCTCTCCTCTCCTCTCCTCTCCTCTCCCTTCTCTTCCTCTTCCTCTCCTCTCCTCTCCTCTTCCTCGCTCTCCAGGGACCAGCTCCATTCAGCAGCTCTTGACACACAAGGCCATGGCCTGCACATAAGCGGCCTTATAGCAAGGCCGTTTCACCCCTCTATTGAAAGAGACCTCCAAAGGGCCCTTGACTAACTTGCAAGAATTTAATAATTCACTTCAAAACTATATAGGCCTACACTTATTGGAAACAAACCACTACAGCACAGAAGAGTGGCATTTTTTTTATTTCATAGTAAGGAAACACACTTTTTGAACACTCAACATAATCCAGTGTTGGAGCTGCAGGGGGCTCGCACGGCTCTGCTCTCTCCCTCACCTGACGATAGCACCGCGGGGGGCACTCTGGGCTCTTCTTCACCTGACGCCAAAGCCGCGGGGCACACAGTGGTGTCCCTCTCATCTAATGCTGACACGACTGGGTTGTTTCCCTCATCCGTCTTGTAGTCTTCCTGTTGATCACAGTCTTCACAATCAGATAGGACTGATTCATCTTCGTCAGTCATGCTTTTGGCTTTTAAATCAGCGGTGACAGCCTATGTGCGGCCAGAAAATGTTCAGTCAAAATACCAGTCCACATGTATTTTCCTCATTGTTCAGCCCTTTTATTCATGACTCTGCATTTATGACTGTTTTGTGGCCGACTTTTTTTCTCTGTGTGGAGCTATAGTATATTTTTAACAAGCCACAGATTCACAAACTACACATTCCCTTCAGGGGACGTAAAAAAACCTAAGTAAAAAAAAGATAGTGATCGTTCTGATTCTGAAAGAAACTCTCTCGCACTCTGATTGGCTGTACTTTGTGTAGATATTAAGCCTGCTCGAGATCTCGTCGGAGGAGACGACATGTTGGCGTCTCTGAAGAATTCACACACAGCGATGGTGACTGCCCATCGAACACAATTTGTCTGCAATCTGGGGCTCTTGTTGGCAAATTCCAAAATTTGTCTGCAAAGCTGGCAAAGACGGGTGTTCATCACTGTGACCACTCAAAGTAACATCTTATAGACGCCGGTGGTTTCTTACCAACTCACCATTGTTGAAATTTCTTCTTTGTGTCTCATGGTCATCTCACCTGCACTATTAGCTGCACTGCCCCCCCCACAATTTCTGATGGTACTGCTCCCTTTTTTTCCCAATTTCGTATGTATGACGAAATTTGCACAGAGTACAGGCAGAAGACTCCATCCTTTTCCATATGTGAATCTAACATCGACTGTAAATGAGCCTTCAAAATCTCTGTATACATTTAAATGGTTTATTGGAGAACTAACTTCAACACGGCTGATAGGATTGACCTTTACGACTTATACCTTTAATACTGTAGATATGGTGGCAAAGCCCATTTGGACTGTAGGGACTGGGGGAGGATAAACTTTACAGCCCAGTATGGTGTTTGTTGTTACTTGAGGGAATTCTTAAAGCCAGCTGATACAAAGCATTTATTAAATGCAGAAAGTTGCAGTAGAAAGGTTAGGCTTCTTCCTAATTCAGTTTTTAATTAAGGGAATTGTTGAGCCATCCGTAATGCTGAAAATGCACATAATGCATTTAAGATGAAGTCTGAAAATCCACCTTGATTGATGTAAACCAATCCTTGCACATTTTTTTATGGGAGGGTAGGGCCCCACTTTAGCTCCTGAAACGGGCCCCCAGATGCTTTAGGCCGCCTGTGGGCCTGCAGGATTAGGTTTCTGCCATGTTCACATTCCACTTATTCCCCCAGGGAGCAAGGTGGAATGGAATTCATATGTTTAAGATGCTCTAAGCAAGTGTGCACACTTCACTGGGAGGCGACATGAGCAACCCACCTCTGAAGCTCTAAGGATAACGCTTTGAATATAATAGAGCAGGATTTTTGATGTTTTGGTTGAAGAAAACCAGTGCATTCAGAATGCCTCCACTTCCACACACACACACACACACACACACACTCACACACAGATGTTTGTACACTCACACACAAGTAGGTGACACACACAAAGCATCAGCTCACCCACTGTGCATCAGGAAGCATTACAATGTGGCAGTTTTGGCTGCTCTACTGAAATGCAGACCCAGTAATCAAATCGTTTTGTGCTTTTCATCACTCCGTTGCTTTTAGCAAACATTAAAGAACTCATTATATCAGGTCATTTTCTATTGCTGTATTTTGTCCTGCACTCAGAATAGGGACCACCACGGATACTATGAATACGAGTGTGTTGTTTCATGTGGTCCTGTGGTCTTGTGCTTTGGCTCTCAGTGCCCGGCTCCCTCTGTCTGTGTCTGCACGGGCACGTTGGTGTCGGTTCCCCCATGTGTCTCCATGTGTGACACATGTGAGATGCATTACTGTCAGATCGCCTCCCCGTTGCAGCGCAGTCTCCTCAGACGCTTACGTAATGTTATTACCAATCGCACATGGAGAGCATCCTGGCACTCTCACATGGTTAGGATGAAATATGAGAACGATTATGGAGATCTGAGATTGTATTATCACGATTTCCTTATTATTGCATCATTAATCTATTTTTGTCTTTTGTCTCCATCTCTCTCTTTCTCGCTTTCCTCTTCAAATATTTCACCTGTGGCTCGCGCAGAAGTGGAACAGAAAGGTAAGTCTGAAACGTGCAGGCCCTCACTCACTCACATGTACACATGCTCAAAATCCGGGGCTGGGCGTCACTTTTTGGTGCCAGCACCTGAAGCGCTTTGTACCTCGTGGCAGAATGACATCTCTTTCAAAGTCACTGCAGCTGTATTAAGAGAGCTTGATCTCAGCATATAGAGGCAATTTAGAAACACTGGTTCTCATTAGACACACTCTAGGCCCATATTATTCCATGGTATCGTGTAGAATGTCACTTAACAAACTCTCCACGGGTGGAGCACACTTTTTATGATGAGCCAATGAACAGAGAATTACATTGACATTTAATATTTCAAATGATATGAAAATTATGCCAGCGCTTTGAATAGCCAATGAAAATTCAATCAATATTCCCAGGGCTCCGCGTGGGATCAGGAATTATATTACTGAGAAGAATGGGAAAACCACAATGCACATCTGGCGTGTCTGTGTGTGTCTGCCGTGTGTGCGTGCATATGTGTGACAGCATTCCAGTTAAATTACAAAGGTCCCTACGACTCTGGTCGCACTGGCTTCCCAGAATTTACTACATCTCCCACATCACTCATAAAACATAACCCCAGTATTCCAGGATGGGAATACCAAGCACGGAGTGGGGAATGAATTACTGTAACAATTGCAGAAACAGCAGGCTATAAAAGACATGTTTGGTTCTACAGTTGGTCGATCCTGACAGAAATAGAAAGGAGAGAAAGGAGGAGAGAGCTAATGAGGAGCCAGGGAGGGAGGGAGGGAGAAATGGGAATTGAGGGAAAGGGGGAAGTAGAACAAAATGTGCCATTTTCTCATTTTCTCTTAGCTGTGAGAGCAGGGTATTATCTGTTGAATAGGAGGTCTGCTGCTGTTGTTGTGCTTAAGAATGACAGTGACTACACAACAGCCAAACCACAACGCAGCAAGCCTATCATCAGTGGTGGTTACGGTTAAGTTAAAACACACTGCAACCTTAATGAAAAGAGGGAAACATTTCACATGCGCTTTCAGGAAATTGTTGGCCCTGTTAGAACCTGATATTACTGTAACATCTGTCTTGAGAGATCCAATCATGAATAAACAGCATTAAGTGAATCACTTGAACCAATTGTGATTGGATCTCACTCGCCCATGCTATATGTAGTAACACACAAACAACGACTTTTCTGTTCACAAAGACCAAATTATGTTTATTTTACCCGGTATGATTTTAAAGATATGTCAGATGATAGAGAAAAGGCGAGTGCCGTCAAGAGGGGCCAAAAGTATCCATGCGTACAGCTATTACGGAGGATTCTTCTCATTTATTTAATGTATCAATCATGTAGTTATCAGTGTTGATATTGTGGCGGTGCCTAAAAAACAAATTAATGTGTGGACATTGAGAAGCGTAAGAACCCATTTAAACTGTAGCGAGTCAGAGATGTTAGCTAGGCAGCTCTTCATATGTGGCTCAGGTCTCATTTGCGTTCACGTTGCAAAAAGAATGAGGCCACACACAACCCTTCAAATGTGGTTTGAGTGATCGGAGCTGCAGACGCCTTTTCTCACAACCACAACTGCATTAACACTTCTAATCTAATGTATTAATGTTCTTTGTTCCTCAGTATTTCTGTGTCCTGGCATTCTGCGAGGGGTGTACCAAAGCGAACATCTTTTTGAGTCAGACCACCAGTCCGGTGCGTGGTGCAAAGACCCGTTACAGGCCTCAGACAAGATCTACTACATGCCCTGGACCCCATACCGCACAGACACGCTGACAGAGTACTCGTCGAAAGAGGACTTCGTCGCAGGCCGTCCCACCACCACCTACAAACTCCCACATCGTGTGGACGGGACTGGCTTCGTGGTGTATGATGGCGCGCTCTTCTTCAACAAGGAGCGCACACGCAACATTGTAAAGTTTGACTTGCGCACGCGCATCAAGAGCGGTGAGGCTATAATCGCCAATGCCAATTACCACGACACCTCGCCCTACCGCTGGGGCGGTAAGTCGGACATCGACCTCGCTGTGGACGAGAACGGACTGTGGGTTATCTATGCAACAGAGCAGAACAACGGGCGCATTGTGGTGAGCCAGCTCAACCCCTACACGCTGCGTATCGAAGGCTCCTGGGACACCACCTACGACAAACGCTCTGCCTCCAACGCTTTCATGATCTGCGGAGTCCTCTACGTCGTCAAGACCGTCTACGAAGACGACGACAACGAGGGGACCGGGAACAAAATAGACTACATGTACAACACTGACAAGAGCAAGGAGATGACCGTTAACATACCGTTTCCCAATTCCTACCAGTACATCGCTGCAGTGGATTACAACCCGAGAGACAACCTGCTGTATGTGTGGAATAACTACCATGTGGTCAAGTACTCGCTGGACTTCGGCAACAACGGTAAGTCCCACCTCTTCCTCCTTCTCCCCCCCATGCCCTTCTTAATGTCTTTTTCCACATTCGTTTTTGCACCATGTGTAATAAAATATGCTGCTTTAAGAACTTTCCCCCCCACAACATTTACTGGACAGTCAGTGATGTGATCCTTTTAAATTTTGTATTGTCACATGAAATGCCCTGGCATATTTGTGATGCTTTTAATAATCCTATTAATGATAAATGCTTTTTGTTGTGACATAAGGGATACTTACAGCCACTAATCTCCATCTAATAAATAATTCTGCTAAATGACTTAAAAAGGAACAAAAGGAAAAAGCACCATCTGTGCTGTCACCGTTCACAAATATGACTGCCCCCCCCCACCGCCTCACCCCACCCATGGTTCCTGCATGTTTTTCCGACATCAAAAAAACAGAATGACTTTAAGAGCTGGTCGTGGATATAGCCGTGTCTGTGAAATTACAGATGTCAGCAGAGCTGCTATTTATGGAAATTGTTCAGCTTTTCTAGTCAAGCAAAAGAATAATTCACAAAGACGTCATAAAGACTACCTTGATCTCTACCTCTATCTGATGTTATGCTGAGTCTTACTGTAAATGCCTCTTGCATTTTACTGTACCACTTGCCAGCCTTCTCTTTAGTTTCCCCCAGCTGCATAACAGATGATAAAACATTCCTCCACAATGGAGCCAAGAGTCTTTGGGGGGCAGAGGAACTGATAGCACTTTCATACAGGATATCCAAATAGGAGGACAATCTGAAGATGCTTGTGTTTGACAGTTTTCTTTTTTTTTTTGTCTTATTTTAACTATTCTTTGCAAAGGTTGTTGCCTGCAGTAGTAATGCCATACATATTGTGCAGTTCCAGTGAAAACAGTCATTGGATTTAACTACGACACTGTCTCTAGAAAGAGACCTTTTAAATCTGCTCTGATCACTATTGTTAGATAGATAGATAGATAGATAGATAGATAGATAGATAGATAGATAGATAGATAGATAGATAGATATATTGTACTTTATTGATCCCAAATTGGGAAATAATTGTGTTACAGCAGCATGTGAAGGGCATTGCACATAGAGAGAAGTAGCAATAAAACAGTTACGAAGAATTAAAATAGCTCAAAATACAATGTAATAAACATAAAATGTAATAAAACTATACATACTCCCTATGTAAATGATACACAATAAAGAACTAGAATAAACTGTCACGTACTAAAATATAATAGAATGAAGAATACACCTATAAACAAGAGATGACAAATATGTACAAGAGACAAGTGTGCAAAGTAGCAGTAGTTGTTTGCATTTAAAGAATGCAGTTAAAGTGTAACGAGGTAAGCAGGAATATGACATACAAAAAGATATAAGATGTGCAAATTCACAGTTATTGCAGGAGTAAGCAGAGAGTTTTGGTGTGGACAGAAACTATACGGCTCAGGGTTGTACAGTGATGTAAACTAATCAAGCAAACCACCAAACAAACTAACCTGCGATAATTATGTCTTTGGCGGAGATAATTATCACGTAACTCTAACTAACTTTTCCTGGTTTGGTTCATTCGTACAGATTTACTTTAGAGATTCTAGCAGCGGCAGTCAGCAGACACATTAAACCAGAAATTTAAAACTAACACTTAGGAGGCTGAGATGAAAACAAAGCTAAAAGGAGATTGAACATTGGTCTCGCGTTCATATACTGTAAGTGATAACATGTCAAAACGGCCTAAATTTATGATGTTGTTGTTCTAACTTTAGCTATGAAATAATTTGAGCAACACCACAACAATTCTGACAATCTCTATATTTGGTTGGTGGCAGAAAACAGAAGCCAAAACTTTCCACATGAAAAGATGAGACATTAGGATGAACTGACAGTGACATGAATTTGTTGGGGTCATGAGTCCTGTTGCCGGGCTTGGCTCGTTCAGATCAACTCACAACACCAAACCGGTGTTGCCGCGTCAGTACGAAACTACAGTCTGACCCAGAATGACTCTCGTCCAACTCCGGGGTAAAGTCCACCCTCCTCCTCATTCCCTCCTTCGGATGAAAGGGCTTAGGCCCCTAGAGCCTGAAGGGCTATTTGCCCAGCATAATTGCCTTTCAGCACCTTTCTATGGAGTGGTCAAGGCAGTCTGGCTTCATGTCTTATTAAATGATGTCTGAATCAACGCATGCTCTTACACGCAGTTAGTAGGCAGTACAAGGAATTATAGAGTGAGGCAGCATTAAACTTGGTTTCTACCGATCAGTGTGTGTGTGTTAGTGTGTGTGTGTGTGTGTGTGTGTGTGTGTGTGTGTGTGTGTGTGTGTGAAAGGAGATCATGCTGTAAAAAAAGTTATACTGTGAGTTAATGCATGCATAACAATGCCCACACCTATAAGCTAATGTGGTTGTGTAATTACCTTGCGAGTTTGTGTTTCTCTATTCATGAGCTTATTGGTGTACACTTGAGAGTGTGATCACTCTCATAATGGAGCTCTGGGCGTCTCAGGAGGCTTTAAAGATGAGATCAATTGGGATTCAATGTGGAGAACGACCTCCAGTGCACAGCAACAAGCCAGACTGCTGACCAGTCAGAGATAAATACATACAATCAATGCTGCCTCACTCCTTACGCTGCTTCACTCAATGAAGACAAGGAATAAATTTACTTCCTCAACTGCATGATTTTCCCATTCTTGGGAAAATGAGGTGACAAGTCGATTCATTGAAGTTTGATTTTGTCGCTGAAGCTGGACCAAGCTTCGGCCCCTTCTTTCTTTCCAAACTCAGAAATGTGTTTTTCTGTTTGGACTAACTATGAGCATATTTAGCAGTGGTCAAACAGTCCTGTTTAGTCTTTTTGTTTTCCTTTTCTTTCCTTTCGCCAGTTCAGGAAAGAGGCCAAGGAAAGGGGCCAATCGGGGGGTTTCCACTCATTACTGATGTAGCTTAATGCTCGCCCTGCTTTTGTTTCAGCTCATGTGGACTTCTTAAAGACATAAAATGAGACAGGAAATGGGCCATGGAGTAAGAGAAGGCCGAGGTAGGTTACGGAGGACTGTGTATAATTGGAGTGGAGCAGCGAGAGCTCCAATTACTGCGTTGTGTCTGTCCAGCTGGGAAAGTGCAGGCGGCTCATTGGTCAGTTCAGAGGAGGTCACTGTGGGTCATTTGCAGCCTTCTGACAAGACGGTTTATCTTTTAGGACACGTGTCTGAATGTGACAGTTATTTCAGCACAGTCCAATCTTTGCCAAAACATGCATGCAGACCATTTACTATATAATATAATATACATTATAGGGGAGATTATCAAACCTGAATCTTTTCAAGTACTGAAGAGTTTAGATCTGGATGAAACATTTTACAAGTTATAACTTTGCCAATTCTGTACTAAATATACCAACAAAGATCTGGTATTGGTGCTTGGACGAGACTTAATCAAAGATGCTTGAGAAATTTGCCTTATTTTTCAAAATAAATGAAAAATTGGAACATACTAAGTAAACCAGCAGTAAAAAAAATTGTTTATGTATTATATCCCAAAGTTTGACACAGGATCCATTGTATTAACGCTTCACGGTGGGAATGCCCAGCACATCATCATAACATGATCATAACAACAATCACGATTTAATGTTTTCACTATATCGGCTTTCCTGCTAGCGTGCCCTGCAACGCTTAGGAGAAGCACACAGCAACTCCGCAACCAGATGACCACACACCAGGATCAGCAGCTGCCTGTGCCTCGTCTTTCCAGTCCCATTTTGACATTTGATTTAACATGATCTGATTAGTGAACGCCTGTGCTTGAGGATTTCAACAAAATTTGATTCGCTGCTGCCTGAGCTGCTGAAAAATGTAGCTGTGATCAACTTTGACCCTCCGCAGCGCAGGTAAAGCAACACGGGGGAACCACAAGGCAGCTTGGCAATGCATGGCATGACCCCATTTACAGTGAATGAATAGTGTTTCTGTTGAAGCTTCTAGTGTAAGTTATAGTAACAAGAATCATATTGACCATATTATTGAAAAGTTGTAGCACAACCCAATGTATCACCTGAGGTTTCCTGTGAGCATGGAACAAATCAAATCAAGCTTTAGTTCATCTTAGGCCAACAGATGATATAAAGATTTCCTCCCTTGTATTCCATCACGCTGTTGATGCAGCACGCGGCAGAGAATGATCTTTTTGAAATGCATATTCTTCTTCCCTTGGTACTTAAGAAGGAAGTGATGTGCCTGTGTACATTTATTGTTTCACATGTCTGCTTGTGTTTCTTCATTGTTTGTTAAATCCCCATTCTTTCTCTCCGTCTCTCACACTCGCACTCACAATGGCAGGAATCTCAATATTTCCCCTCCTCGTATATCTTCCTCCTTTACATCGTGTTTCTCCCTGTTTTTCCCCGCGTCGTCCTTATCTCCTGTTTTATCTTCCATCCTGTCTCTGCTCTCAGCCCCTCCCTGCATCACACAGGCCTATTTAATCGGATGTTTATACTGTATTATAGAGGCCTGGTGCATGCCTTCATAAAGACAGAGTCAGAGTCACTTGTCTCTGTCTGCATCACCCTTTCCTCCCACCCCGCGCTCCCCAAACACTCACTCACTCTCTACTGTTTATGGAGTTGTTTCATCACGTCTTCTTACATGCATATTATAGATGCCTGCCCTACGCAAGCGGCATGGCTCCGATGAAACATTTTAATAATTTATCACCTCCAGTCTGCTTTGCCACACTTTAGAAAGTTTTTCCCACCAAGTCGCAAAATTATTCATGTTATCTGCATCTTTGGGAAGGGAGGGGCTAAATGGCAAAATGGCGAAAACTGAGTAGATCACGTCTTGTAAACGCTGCTTTTCTTATCAGTGCTTCACTCGTGTTTCCTCTCTGTTTTCACTTTCCCTTGCTTACTCACATCTCTATAGTTGTTTTGGAGTTGTACAGGTATGTTCTAGTGCTGCTTCACTTTAGCCATTCAAAGTGACGATCCATTTAAGTTCTGTAGTTAAGGTGAGACGATCTGATCTCATATTTGACAGGATAAAGGATCCCTAGAGGTGTATTTTATAGGGTCAGGTTCCGAAATCCTACACAGCCGGTACCTACCGGACTGTATCACAATGCAGATATTGGTTCTCCGTTTAAGTGCCTGAAATAGTTGCCCTGCTTACAGGCAAGATTAATACAAGTTAACATTACAATTAACTCTCTGGCGATGTTCTCTAAGTGGCTCTGGAAGAACGTAACGTCAGCCTGCAGTTAGCTAGTAGCTAGCTCAAACTCAAGTCGACACAACAACAAAACGACTGAAGCTAAATGGTAGAAAGTGCGGCTGTATTTGACGTGACACGATTCCGACCCCGGGACGTGCAGGAAATGTTTGAAGGAACAAGACAAACTAAATGAAGCACTTGGCGACCCACGGGACACCTTTTAAAGGAGACAGATGCTCCGTGTTTGACTTCTTGCGTGACCCCATGACCAACACATCCGCCGGCAGTGAGGAGACAAATGATGACGAGTTTGAAGTATTTTGCTGTATTATAGACCAAAACTGCTAAAAACTGCAATCAAATATTGAAAGTCTTTTAATCCTCATTGGAGATGAATCGGATTCTGCCATTCTATTCTAATCCATTAAATACGCAGTTACACTGAGACCTGACCTCTGCTTGTCACTCTGTCAGTTTACAGAAATTTACAGCTTCACCTTTGAACTCTTAATGGCCAGAATCACAGAGTTCCATTTCCTAAGGAAGTCAAGCATGGAGCTATCTATTGTCTTTAACTCCTCTCCGCGAATTTACTCCATCCTCCCCCTCGACTCCCTCTCCTCTCCTCTCCCTCGCTTTGGCACCAGATTGCAATCAAGCGGCAGAAGGCTAAGAAGTGCAGGAAACGTTAGCAGCAGCATTTCCCAAATCGGAGAGAAAAACAAGAGTTAATGGTTAAAGTGGAGCCCCCTCTTTCACCAGGTCACTGATTAGACGAACCCTCAGCACATTCCTGGCTTTTACACTGAGATGTTGTGTGTGTGGTTGTGTTTGTGAAGGTGCATTGTGTATGTGTGTGTGAAAGCCTTGAGCTGCTCGCGCCACTTGAGATGATTTAGCTCCGGCAAAATTGATTGCGGGGTTGCTTAGTATGTTCTTATGATTGTTTACAAAGTGGGAATCAAAATTCTGTATTCTACCAATTTTGGGATAGGATGTCAAAAAATAACAAAAGAACAATTAGAATCAGTTCTGTTCGTACGCCTGTGTGTCTTGGATCTCATTACCTCCAACAAGGAGATTGATTACGCAAAATCTACTGGACCGATTACCATTAAACTTGGTGGAGGGATGCGGTGTGGGTCAGGGAAGGACGCATACAATTTTGATACAGATCCAGATCAGGCTGCGGATCCAGGATTTTTTTTTTTTATATTGCGAGATTGGGCATTCTTCAACATTTCCATTGATTTGTCAGAGAATAATTCATGGAGCTGATAAAGAAAACCAGGCAGTTTTGGTCTGACATTTATGAGTGTGTATTTATAAATGTGGTTTCATAAGGGGACAGTTGGGCCTTGCTGGAGGTATGCTTTCTGCTGAGTGACATTTAGTCTCTAAAGTGAAATGTCAGTGGAAAGCACTGTCGACTCAGAGCAAGAAGGTTTTTAGTTTGAATCCCAGTTCAGCCAGGGCTTTTCTGTGTGGAGTTTGCATGATCTCCACGTGTCTGGGTGGTTCCTCTGAGGGTAGTCAAGCCAAAGACATGCAGCTTAGGTTAAGTGGGGACTCTAAATTGATGGTAGGTGTGAACGGTTGTTTGTCTCTGTACGTTGGCCCTGTGATACGCTGGCGAACTGTCAGGGGCGAACCCCACCTCTCACCCAATGTCAGCTGGGAATATGGCTCTAACTCCCCTGCTGTAAACAGTAAGCAATATAGATAATGGATGGATGTAAACTGTGACACCACAATCCTCGAAGTGGTTTTATACAAGGCAACATGAATACGTAGCATCCTTCACACCTTAGTCGACACTCGTCTTTCCTCTTTTCCACCCACACCCATCCCTGTGCTCTAGACCTGCTCCCTCCCTACCTATGTCCCTCCCTCCCAAATAGATTACGACACAGCCATCTCCCCGCAGAGACTGAACTCTGCTTCACACAGTCTGGCGCACCTGTTCCTTACCTGCAGTGTGTCCTTATCGATTGGATTGCCCCAGCCGGGCCCTCCGCTTGCATTTGGCCTCAGAACTGCTTCGCCTCTGCCAAACAGCAGATGCCAAATTAAGCTGGCCCAGCGAGGAGAACAGGATGGAGGGGGAAACCCACGGCCTCGTAGGAAGTAAATACAGAAGAGAGTGGTGAGCAGAGAGTGCCGCCATGGCTGTGGTCTTTTCAGATTTTTAGTTTTTGAATATAAAACATTCACAGGAGGCAAAACAGAGTTGATACAATCTTAATCTCTAAATGATGGGCCATTATGATAAATTATGGGGAACAAAATATTGAATCACCACAGGGTCACTTGCTAGAGGCTACAGCTTCCACTATAAGACAGTAATAGGATTTTGCTGGAGACCTACTATATATTCATACTTGTCCTCACAGAATTGACACAGAGTTGATGCATGTCTGGAACAGCACAGGCACCAGTCTGCACTTTAAAGGAACATGCTGGTGATCCTCTCCATTATTAAAGAGACTAAAACTGGTCTCTTGCATTAGCTTTTGCTTTGTACAAGGGAACTTCCCCCTGATTAAGAGCAAAGCATGTAATCGGCAAACTTGCTGCAGGAGTCTCCAGCCTCGGCAGAAGGATAGCGTGATTATGCAACTGGTAAAGCCAGCAGGGTTGAGCGGGCGATGCATCTGTATGTGAAACATTTGCTGCGGAACGTGGCGGCGGTGCCTGGCAGCCATTTTGAGGGAGACTCGATTAGTTGAGGTTGTTTTCTATCTCCCAAGTATCGCTGCTTTGAAGTGCTTGGTTCTGTCTTATCAGCAGGCCCGAGTCGCTCGCCACGAGCTCAGTATGTGCACACGACTGTGTGTTTGAGTTGCACGTAAGTGAATGAAAAGTAAAAGTAACATTTCTGTTCAGGCTGTTTTTGTGTGCACCATGCATGTGTGTGTGTGTGCATGTGTGTTGCTTGGTGCACAACTGAGGGAAAAGTCAGTATCTGTTAGTGAGTGTGTGTATGTTTGTGTGCGAGCTCTCCAGCCATAGGGGAAGTGTGTTATCGCATTATGCAGCCCTATTCACGTCTGTGCGACTATCCAGCCTAGAAAGCTTCTTGCCCTCCAGTCAGATTATCATTTTGCTGTTACCCCTCTGGATCTATTCCTCCCTACTGTTCAGGATGGTGTGTGTGTGTGTGTGTGTGTGTGTGTCTGTGTCTGTGTGTGTCTGTGTGTCTGTGCGTGTATTTAGAGGCAAGGAGGCTGTAACTTTTACGCAAACTGCAAGAAAGTACAATGAGCGGCTAAATTGCTACAGCGCATGATCACATGGTGACGTCGATGGTTCGATTGTTCGATGTTTCCTGTCTGCCAACTGCAAACAGTCAAATAAAGTCACCAATACTAAAATAAATGAATAAATAAAGTTGTCATCTTGAATAATAAACGAGTATAATCTCACACTTCGTCTCAGCTTTGTTCATCTGCTATCTTCCATCAAATCCCTCTCCTCTTTGCCTCTGTTTCACTCCTCCTCCCTCTCGCAGTCTGTTTGTCCGCCGCGTTCCTGACAATGTGGGAAACTTGCCAAGGGAAGTTCGCTTTTCCCTCGTCTCGCTCTCTCCCCTCCCTGCCTACCTTTTGTGCTGTGGATTTACGATCCCTCTGTTTACCGTATGAGAAGTCAACAAGAGCATTCTCGGCAGCGGAGCGGAGGCAGAGACAGACAGTCTTACCCACACAGAAAAACATTGCCACACACGTGCACAGGCACACACACACACACACATGCATTGCCTGTCTGTATTTCGGATGATCATGTGTTTGCGTCTCAGGGTGACTGACAGTATCTCTATGGCCCCACCAGTGCGGTGACAGATAGGCAACTCCAGGAACAAGTTTAATGCCAGCCTGCCATTGTCTCACTTTCCACCGAGCTGCTACGGGTCAGGAAAGGGGGGAAAAAACAACAAAATACAAAACAATAGAATACAATACAAGGGAATAGTCAACAATGTAAACTCATTATCACTTTAATAGCCGTTACAGAGATTTAGATCTTTCACCGCAGATGTTTTCCAGATGTTACGGAAGAATAGATGGTCGCAATTCCATTTTCCTGACCACTTCAAGGACTTATTGTCCTTGTTAGCGCAAACTTGAGGTAGAAAGTTCATTCTTGACTTTGGAAACAGCAGAAAACAAAACAGTCTCAACACAGGGTCCATTAGTTTTTGTTTTCGGAGCTTTTCATCGCTCCATACTATCTTCTGTAGTGGACAGTGTTTGACCGATAGAATAGAATTAGAGACATTGGTGGTGTGGTATCATTATGATGTGATCATATTGTTTTATAAACAAAGTCCAAGTAATTTATACTTAAAAACTGAAAAGCGTTAGTTATAGAATGTTGTGTTTATACATCCGCTAAAGAGGTTATGTTTTCACCCTTGGCCGTTTGTTTTTGGGTTGGTTTTTATATGTTTGTTTGAAACCAAGATAAACTACAAACTTGGTGGAAGGATGTTTCTGTCACATTTTGGTGCCAATCCAGATCAGAGGACAGATCCAGGAATTCCCTTACTACTTTCTTTAAGACTGAGAGATGAGAGAGGGCGTTTCTGTGACTTTTTCACTGTTTTCCTAGGGAATAATTTATGGCTCTTGATGAAAGTCATATTTAGAGGACTGAAATACGACTGTGTGTAATTTGATGCAGCTTGATTGGATTTATGGGGACTGTTGGGCCTTGGCAGAGAACATGCAGTCTACTTGGGTGTCATTCTAGTATTTATATGTGATCCTGCAAATATTTACCATGCAAAAAAACCTCCAAACCTCCAAATGCAGCACTTAATAGAATAGAAGGACCTGGTTCTCAGAGTGGAAAACTGTGCAGCGACAGTTCAGGGAGAAAAACCTGATTTCTTACATGCAGTGTGGCTAGAGCCATGTTATCTTATGCAACCACTTGTACATGAAGTGTCATGCATATATATGAACTGATGTTTCGCTTTCTGTCTAAATATGTCACCTACAAACGTGTGCAGGGCGTACAGTGTAAAATCCTAACAACGGTTCACAGCTTGTACTCAGTTTGTGATTGTGTTGTTTTTTTTTTTGATTTGTGTCACACAGCTGCTCTTGTGGCATTGGTCCACGCGAAGCGTACAACGTTTAGGTTAGCTGACATCATGAAGTTGTCGTAAAGCATTTACTCACAGCCTCCGAAGCTAAAACGCGGGGAGATATGTCAGTCCCCTTGAGTACAACCTCGAGCCCTTTTTTTCTTTATAAATGTTTCATGAAGCTGTTATGTCATCCTCCTGTAGTTCCCTAGCTCCCTACAGCATCTTCCACAGCCTCCTCGGTGATGCCCGTGATAAATGAATCACATCACAAGACCTTTTATCGTCTAAATGTTGCAGAAGGGTGAGCGCGGGAGGACGGAATTAAAACAAAGGCAAGCACATGTGAGAATGTGTTTAAGATTAAACAGGTAGAATAAAAAACAGGAGTGAGTGATGAAATCAGGTGGATGATGTCAAGAGAACAGCAGAGGAGGGAGGAGAGATACATGGGTAGTGAAGTGCTGTGGCCCCTTTCCTATGATGCTCGCAGGCTTTTGTCTTACATGACCCTGAGCTGTCAGTGTTTTCTGCCCTGTACTCAAATGACAGCAGACATCAACCTCACACACACACACACGCACATGCACACCATAACTCTTATATTGTTGTGGCAGAGGCCCTAATGGAGCTTCCTGTTTGAGTGCAGATAGGCACACACACACTCTCACTTACTCACTGTTTCATAAGTACACGCACACACACACGCACACACACACACACACGCAGATTGACAGCCAGTCCCTAGGCCACCGCTGCCACGCATGATTGATGGCAACGTTCCGTGGAGAATGCACGAGGCAGGGCGGCGGTGATTCAGGAGCGGGGAGCAGCACAGTTTAGGTATGGAAACACTCCATTGAATTGTGGAGGAAGAGAACAGAACGTACACGGGGAGTGGGACTTTACACGGCTGTCAGTCAACCAGACAGACAGACAGAGGAGGTGGAGTGAGAGAGAGACAGAGATAGACAGAGAAAAGTACAGTGGCTTTAATTACTCACAATCCACGGGAAGGGGATGGCTTCAGTTCACACTAAATAATAGAAACACCCCCACACACACACACACACACACACACACACACACACACACACACACACACACACACACACACACACACACACACACACACCTCAGCCTGCGTCACTCACACTCTCCCCTAATTCCGGATGGACCACACAGAGAAAATGACATAAAAACCAGTTGCAGTTACACATAAATGCACTTATCGCTCTGATTGTATTCTACTGATTGTAATCCTACAATATTTCCCCTTTCCTTAACCGTACATGTAGCCTGATTGAAAAATGGCCCTGTAACCCCTCAGTGTCAGTGACCAGCATGTAGTACACATTATGGCCTGAGGCGCACCGAGTCCTTGGATGGAGAAACACAAGTAACACTGCCTTCCACTAAAAGGCATATTTCAACATCAACTTCCCACTTCAACTCAAGCAGCGAGTTTGTCCAGAGTTAGAAAGACTTCATTACCCAGAAAAAATGTAACGTGATATATATTACACAGTCTGAAAGAAAGAAATATAATTCAGTGCTGCTGGTCTGCATGTAGGCCGAGGGTGAGGGAGATGTTTTTAGCCAAGTTCAGCCAGTGTCAGCTTCTCTGGAGTATTTCACTCTTAGATTTAGGTTTTCTTCTACTCTATGTGAAAGAAATAGTTTTAGTCAGTTACCTGAGATGATACAATATAAAGAATATTAAAACAACAGACTTTTTTTTAATTGTTAAAGTGGCATTACATGAAGTCTTCAGAATCCACATTTGAGCAGCTTTGTTATATAAGAAAAATCAAGTGTTTTTAATTAGCATCTGAAACCTCTGCAGGTTTGAATTTGATATAAGAAGATTTGTTTTTGTTTTTTCTTCTGTAATTACAATTCCTAAATAAGTCCCCGAGTGTATTTCATATATTTACACATGTTAAAGTGTTTGCAGTGGCAGATAAAGCTTTCACCTGCTTTGTTTCTGAGTGAAGATGTGGCTTGTGAAAATGGGCCCCACCTGGAAGCAGCATATTACCCATAATGACTTCTAAATGATTCGAGACTGAAAACATATTTCGAAGGGAACGTGAGGGAGAAGTGTAAATAATCATTTCCATCTACTCAACCTGCGATCATGCAATATTGATTTGTACTGAAAGCAGAGAGAGGTTAGCAGACAGAGAGAGACGGATGGGCGATGTAGTATTTTCACGAGAGGACACTAGTGATTCACAAACACACGTGCTCTTTTCCTCCTCTCTCTTTCCATCATGTCGTCCATTCTTTCTTTATTTCTGTCTGAGGTCAATGTGAATAATTGAGCTTTTTTTTTTTACAATAAAATATTGACAATAAAAGACTGAGCCATATGCATTTAAGTGACCTTTCTGAATGTTCAGATGTCACCGTGTGATGAATCATGCATGACAGGGAAAGGATGATTTTTTTTCTGCCAGGTTAAGCAGCGAGAAGCAACTACTGTCCCACAGGAAGGACTGTTAACCTTGTGTGACACAAATGCTGGTCTGGCTTGGAGGTTTCTGCTTTTTACGTAACTGCAGTTGCTGTACGCCCTTTAGAGTGGTAATATTTATAAAAAGGCCAAATTAGGTGTGGATCCAGCTGAATCAAAATATGCATTTCTACAGGAGTGATCATTATTCAGCTACTGCAAAATAACAAATCTTACTTTCAGCTGTGTTTAATGTGAGCACATCTCTGTGCACATGGTATACGTATGGGATCTCACTATGCAAGAGGTGATATAGTGGTTGGCTGAGTTGTTTGGACTCATTTCCAAAATTTTGGAACAACTGAGAAGAAAACCACACACACACACACACACACACACACACACACACACACACACACACACACACACACACACACACGAATAATGCAAACGCAAACACAAATGATCTGGCATATGTTAACACTGACAAGCGATGAAACACTGACATTTGTAAGTCATCAGAAACATCAGCTCCTCCCTGTCAGATCTACTTAGTGCTGTGTAAATGAATGCCTGCAAACGTGTTGGTGTCTGTCACTATAATATTTGTTTAGGCTCGCGGGGCCGTTGCTCACATCACATGGTGCAGATGGTTTGATCGCAGTTTAATTCTGTTGTTCTTTTGCTTCCGTTCATGGAAATACATTTTGAACTTTTGCTCTGTTATCCAGATCTCATAGAATCATCCACACTCCAGTCACGTTGTGAACCACAAAGCTTCATAACAGACTGTGGGTCCAGGTTTAAGAACCCAGGTGTTGTGTTTGTGCAAATTTAAACCCTGCACTCTTTTCTTTTCTCTGCAGATTATCGCCCACCTCCCATGATGCCCCCTAACCGAGGAGGGGGAGGAGGAGGTCCAGGTGGTGGTGGTGGGGGCTCCTCCTCTTCGTCTACCAGCCGCACCACCACCACTCGTTCTCCTCCCTACTACACCACCCCAAGGCCCCTCCTCACCACCTCCCCTGGCCAGCGGTACCGAACCACGACCACGATTCGCCAGCCCATCCTGGTTCCTGTCGGTGGCTCGTCATCAGATACCAACCAGATTCCTGACACCAACCAGAAAGCCGGACGCACTCCAGCGGTGCAGGTCCCTCCTGCAGCCCCACAGCCTCCTGCCCTGCCTCCTCAAGACTTCTGCAGTCCAAGGTTGACAGCCGACATATCGTGGCCTCGGACACAGCAAGGCCAAACGGCCAAGCAGCCCTGCCCTGTAGGGACACTGGGTAAGGAGACGCATGGGGGGCTGGAGAGCAAGCTTCGTCCAGGATTAGTATTTTGTTCTTTGCTTTATTATTCCCTCCTGAGTCTTGTGTTACAAGTCGTTTGCATAAAACTCTAAGTGGAAACATTTTCCCCAAGTAAAAATATCAATACTGCAGTTAAAAAGAAAAGTGTGTGTCTCTGATGTTGATGAGCAAGTCAAAGCAACCCCCCTGTGACCCCCAGCCTGAACCTGTCAGTACATTCATGTTGTAGTTCGGGTTTTATACACATGCTGTTGACTAGTAATATAAATAAAGTATCAAATTTAATAAACCATATGCGTTTGCCACAGACTGTACATAGACATGGAAAATACAATTCCACATGTGAACCAATGAGCTCTAAAAGCGTATTGTCTTAACTTTATTTGACAGTGTGATAATTAAACTGAAAACATACAGCCGAATACACAAAATACAATAAGTCGCTCAATTCCAAATATAATTGTCTTTCCAAAAAGTTGAGTCCTGCATTTGAGATTTAAAAGGGGGGAGGTGTATAGAGGAGACCTGACAGTGAGGGATCCACGACACAGCGTGCTCCATCATCCTTTGATCGTGATACTGAGTGGAGTGGAGAGGAGAAGGATCTAAGGGGGTCTTAAGGGGCTGTTACAAAGTAAAACATATATATTTCCTTCTGAAAATGTGGTGGAGCAGTCGTAGGAGAACTCTCACATCCTCAGGAAAAACATTCTCTGGTTTTAATCAATTATCTCACATGACAATGATGAATCTTCAAATCCTCCAGCTATCGTCCACACACACACACACACACACACACACACACACACACACGCACACACACACACATACTCACAGACGATGCACTCACAATCTGCTTAGTGAACCCCAGTCACCTCAAGAGTCCTCATGTCTCCTGGTGAATGTCAGTGCTGTCTCACCTTGTTTGTTTTGCTTGTTTTCGCAGGTGTGGCCACATACGTGTGCATGGCCCACTTGGGCTACTGGGATCCCAGAGGCCCCGACCTCAGCAACTGCACGTCACCCTGGGTCAACCACATCATGCAGAAAGTAAGTCTGAAAGCTGCTGGTGGCCCTCGTGGCTATGCGGCTGAGCCCCAGTTTGAAGATATGTATTATGGATACGGTCCTGGAGCAATTTCTCACGCATGAAGATGCACTGACCACAGGGAAAGATTTAGGCCATGTATCCATCTTCATTTGTTATCCCTAACTCGTGTTTGAGATCTGGGAGATTTTATATAGCTGCAGGGGGAAGTGCTCGCCTTGAAACTTCCCGCAATTTCAATTTATGGCTTTTGAGTGTGTTCTCACATGAGCTGAAAAAGGCTTTAGAGGGTTTCTGTGAAAGACAAAACATGGAAAATGATCCCTGTGAAATCGTCATTGGAGCAGAGGTGCTAAATTAGGAGTTGTTTCTGTAAAGTGTTTTTAAATGTCTTCATAAAGACTTTATAAGCCCTTGGATTCCCCTTCAACCTTAACCCACTTTGTGCTCCTCTATCCCTTCCTTATTCCTCACTTCCTTACTGCACCTACCATCCTCGTCTGTCTCATTACCCATCTGTCCTTTTCTTCCCTTACTCAATCCACTCTTTGCCTCTCTGCCCTTCCTTTCCTGTCCTTTCATTTTTCCATCTGTCTCTTGCTGCTTTAATCCCAAACCCCCTCTACCACTGTCCTCGTCTGCTCGCTAACTTTTTCTCCTCTCCACAAATCTTACTTCCCTTCTAACCTCACCTGACTTCTTCGCTCCCATCAATCTCTCTCTCTTTTTACTTTACCCCTCCCGCCGCTCCTGTCACCCTGTTTGGCTCGCAGCTTCGTTCGGGTGAGACGGCTGCGATCGTTGCCAGGGACCTGGCGGAGCAGACCAAAGGGCTCCTGCGGCCTGGCGACGTGCCGTCCACGGTGCGGGCCATGGCCCAGCTGGTCGAACTGCTTGACGTCCAGCTCAGGAACCTCACCCCCGGGGGCAAGGACAGTGCAGCCCGCAGCCTCACCAAGGTACTGCCTCAAGAAACACTTGTGTTATTGTACAGTGAGTGACTGAGGGAGATTTTCTTGCAGACACTGGTATGGGGGAGGATACAAGCTAGATGAGAGATGAAGAAAAATAAAGGAGGACGAAAGAGAAAGAGCAAGGAACAGATTGAGTGATAGTTTTGAGCTAATAGTTAGATGAGCAGCATATAGTTAGTGTTTTTGTCTTGCACTCATTCTTCAGGGGTTAGACAACTCTATTGCAGTCTTTGAGGAAGCACCACACATTACTCTGCAGATTTCCAGATGATAAATAGCTGCTTTTAGACATTATTTTATCCTCTTCTGCGTGTGAGTGTTTGTAACAAGTTTTGCTCAACATTATGGGTGATAGATAACTGCTTTTAGCCTTTGGCAGGGTTCCTCAACTCTTTCCAGATCGAGCTGAAATTTAATAAAACTCTTGTCTGGCCTGGGAGTTATCCTCATTAAAAAACACAGCGCTCGAGATGAAAACAGGCTTGGGACACGTTTTACGTCATAGCTCATTGTTTAATGAACTTCAGTCTCTGAGTTACAGTGGCGAAGATGCTGTCGACGGGCCAGAGTGCTCTCTTCAGGATTACATTAATGGGAACTCGATCCCGAGCATGGAAAGGATGTGTTTTACCACAGTGGCGGACAAGGAAAGAATTCAGCTTTATACTTTGTCCATGTAGGCATTCAATTAAAGAGAGTTAAATCATTGGGGAAAGGCTGGCTTGGCTGGCTAATCGGCCGGCTGAGTGGATGACGGACCCTTTCTTGATCATCTCTGCTGAGGTCAACAGTGATGGGCGGGGTTTAGCAGCCAGACTGACAGCTGCTGCCACCTCTTATACAGTCACTGGCTTTGTTCTTTGTGAATCGCTCTGCTTTATCTTCCCCTTCTGCCTTCTCCCCTTGTCTCACTATCACCGTCACTATACCTCCTCTGTCTATGGAAGGCTGTTTGAGCATTCAGTACTTATCCTCGATATCAGGCCTCATTGTCCTTAACTAGTTCAGTCTTTGTCAGCACTAGTTGGAGACTTGGTTTCACTAGTTCGGCAGTTTGGCTTGTTGGTTAAACAGCTTTGCTTAGTCAATCTTTTACCGCAACTAGTGCCACTCATGTCAAACTAGTTCATACACAGGCAGCACTAGTAGCAGGAAAACCCCAACTAGTGAAAAACTGGACCAAACTGGTAATGGTCAGAGTCCTGCAAGTTTCGCTAGTGAGCTACTAGAAGCACCTCGTTCACCTTCACCAGTTAACTATCTCCTACAATGTTCTGCTTTAGTGAACTGGTGAAGGCCAAAATGCTCACTAGTTTAACTTGTGAAGGTCAAAACGCTCACTGGTTAACCAGTTAAAACCTTTTTGTCTTTACCAGTTCACAAGAAATGCCAAAATGTCTACGGAGGATTGATCTTACTAGCTAAATAGTATTGGTCAAAATGCTTACTAATTAACCAGTCAAAGCCTTTATCCCTTACTTGGTAGCTAGTAAAGGCCAAAAACGGCATTTGGACCTTACTAATTAATTAGTAACCGTTTTGGCTCTTAGTGGTTAACTTGTGATTTTTTACAGCTCACTTGTTAACTAGTAACACTCTGAGCATTAGTAGCTCTGTACAGTGGTCCACTAGTGCATCAGTCTGCAGACCAGCGGTGGCCGGCATTAGTAGTGCGGCCTGTGTGTATATTAGTTCAACAGCAGTGGCACTAGTTGGAAAATGTTGACTAGTTATCATAGTTGTTCAACTAGTAAAACAAAAATGTAGAACTAGTGCTGTCACAGACTGAGCTAATAAAGGAAAATGCAACCTTACATGATATTAGGGCTTTTCATGCTACTCCCGCTCAGTGATTCATTGACGTGAGACGTGAACACATTGGAGCATGTGTAAGTGGAATCAATTAATTTGTGTTTTGCTGTTGACCAAATGGCCTGTTAAAGGTTGAATTTGTAAGGGGGGGAAAAATCCTCAATAGAAGAGGAAAATCTCTCCTCTTGATTTCAATAATGACCCAATTATATTTACCCAATTGAGTAATATGCCGGCTTATTATGATAATTTTCATTAGGAAATCGAATACGACCAATCATGCACGAGTTACATAGTAATTAATGCCATCAATTCAGTTGACGGTAGAAACTGAACATGAGTGGAAAAAGGAAAAAGGGAGGGTAGAACAAGGAGGCAGGGAAGACGGTGAGGGGAGAAGGAAAAAAGGTGGCGAGGGAGAAGAATAACAATATGTTTCAGCCACCAAAGTCTTTCTGTGCAATGTAAATGAAGTGGGTGTGACTGCTTCTGTGTGTGTACGTGTGTGTCGGATTAAGAGGTGTTACATCGCTAACTGTTGAATTGTTTGAATTTGCAGCTTCAGAAGAGAGAAAGGTCCTGCAGGTTTTTCACACAGGTATTTCAACTTCCTGGTATCGTTGATTACTTTGCCACACTATGACCGACGTGGTTTCTCTTTTTCTTTTTTTTTTCCATTCACACTCAGCATGTAATTCGCAAAGAAAGCTTTTGTGTGTGTGTGTGTGTGTGTTCTCACACATTGTAACGCTCTTCAGTAGAATCCTGATTCTATGCTACAGCAGCTTTATGATTTGAATCCTAACCCTTTGAGGAGTCTTCCATTTAAGAGGTAGAGTCTGGCCCTGAATACACTAAGTGCATCAGAGTCACTGGTAACCATCCACTAATGTCTGATAATAAAGTTTGAAGGCACTCTCATGCCCATTTTTTGGTCTTGACTTCTCAGTTTTGTCCAAAATAACCAAATAACAAAAGTGCATCAGAGCTGGGTCTAGACAAACGGACCAAAATGTAGTCCGACCAAAAGAGGTGGTCCCGGTCCAGATCAAACTGAACCAGGGTTTGGTTAGGTTGCAGTGTGAGAACATTTTGTTTCGTTGAGACAGCATTAAACAATAGAAGAAGGCGTCTGAAGATTTAATGTTTGATCAACAAGGACGTTCATTTTGCTGGTGGTGAAAGCGTAATGTTATTACATTGGCAACCAAATTAACAAAGTGAACCATTTCATTCATGTCCCCCCCTTCAAACACAAAGAATTATTTTTTTAACGCACTTAAAAAAGTTAGCAAATACAATAGCCGATTTGCCAAAGCGCTGACGTCAGATGCACGGCCATCTACAAACCAATCAATGTCAAAGTTTAGTGAGACAGAGCTCATGTTGGTCTTGACGACAGGACGTACGTACACATCTTAAGTGCGCTCCCTAAATTACAATGTGAAACCAAAACTAACCAGATCAAATGTAAACACGAGAACAAAGACATGAATCTTGGCTGGGACCATGGTCCAGACTTTCTGGTGTGACAACGCCTTCAGTCTCCTTAAAGGGTTTGCTGACATTCTTTTGTTTTCAATTTCATTTCATTTTCTGTCTTTTTTTTGCATTCTGAATCAATGGTACTGATTAGCGGCCATGATCAATATCAATAATAGCTCATCTATTTTGCAGTTCTGTCTGCAGAATAGTAATCAGTCCTACCTGGACCCAAATGACTCGCTATCCATCTCTATTGGAAGAAATGTCCACTCTGCTGCTGTGTCAGAGGGAGAGAACAGAGTATGATGGATATCCTGTTGCATATTGCTTGATCATGGCCTCGGTGCCTTAAAAGTGTAACACCGGCTTGTGTTTGTGTGGCTCATTTTTCATCCTTGTCGGTCTGCTTGTGTTGATGTTTGTCCGTGTTGACGCCGCGTACCTCACATGATGAACAGAAAAATATCTAACATCTTTTAGGCATTTCTCTGGTCAGCTAAACTCATAATTCAGAACATCTAAGGACCCCACCGTACTCATCTATGTGGTGTACATCGACTGCAGAGTCTCTCTTTCTCTCTCTGCACCCTCCCCGACAAACACACACACACACACACACACACACACACACACACACACACACACACACACACACACACACACACACACACACACACGCACACCCTTGATGGGCTAGCTATTTTTCTCCTGATGCAGGCTTTTTTCCCCCACTCTCCCCTGAAAAGTCTTAACGTCAGCAACAGTCAGCAATGTCACATCATAGAACATGGCTTAGGTCTCTATGCAGGCTGACACGCACGCAGACATATATAAATATATTTTCACCAGTGATCTAATGCCATCACGTCAGAACCTGTCAGATATGTTGATGCGTCGCCTTAATCCAATAAATGCGGCGTGCATTTCAAGGAGTAGCTGTTGATTTATTTATTTCGCCTTTCTTCCCGAATGCTTGTTACAGGTCGGGATCAAAATGTTCCACCACACACCTTGGTTACTGCAGGGGGCTGGGAGTGATCGATTAAATAATTAGCCATAGTAATGCGAAACAAAATTATACCAACAGTCCCTTACTCTGCCAGATAGAAATGTGCGTGATTAGCGATGTGGTGTGGTGCTGCCCTCTCCTCGTTAATTATCTACAGCACTAATTGCCAAGTGAGGAGAGTGGGCAGGAGGTTTGGGTTCTTAATAGAGACAAAAATAATTGAATTCTCCCTCTCTCTTTTCCTCTCTCCCTCTCTCTTTTTCTCATCCCTCCTCTTCCTCCCTCACTTCATTTGGGGAGCTGGGGACTCGTTTCATGTACACTAAATTGGCAATTTATTCATGATGAAGTTGGTGGTGTGGAGAGGCTTTGATGCTGTAGGCTGGATTGATGGAGAGAGGTAGATTCTGCATGGTAGACTGAGGGAGAGGTGGGGGGGTTGGCAGAAATTAAACGAGAGAGAGAGGAGAGAACAGAGTCGCGGGGATGGAATGTGAGAGAATGAGAACAAAAAAAACAATAAAGAGGGCAGTGAGGAGACAGTGATGCTCAATGACAATGTCTAATTTGCCCTCTATTTATGGATGGCGGGTCAGAGCGTGGCATGCTGTGAATTTAAAGCCTGATTTAGCTGCAAACTCATCCTGTCAGGGAAGACAAACTCCGACAACAACTGACAGATAAGCCTGCTCCTCTGATGAAAACATTTTCAAAACATGCACTTTCTCAGAGCTCAGTCAGGCGAGTAGAAGGCGAAAAAAAAGCATTCTTTCCTCCGCTCTCGCCCCTTTTCCGTACTTCCAACATCCAAACTCTGTCGTTGTGCGAAGCGTGTCCTACTGTGCGTGAGGGTACACACACTGTACGTCCATGCACGTGTGCGTGTGCCTGTGTTCCCCCGTGTTGCTGGGAGTAGTAGAGCGGCCCAGCTCTAGTCTGTCTTGCCGCTGCATTTTACGCTGGATCACCCAGACGCTTCAAAGCATTTCACTTCTGCCCCATTTACTGGTGTGTGTGTGTGTGAGTGTACATGCGCACGCTGCGTGTTTGTGCACACATGCGCATGCCTACTCAGTAATACATAGACACACACACACACACACACACACACACACACACACACACACACACACACACACACACACACAAACGACACCCTTATCTGTCTCTGCAGAGTCTCTCCCCTCTTTGAAGACCCATAAAAAAAACCTGTCTCCATTTTAGCCCTCAAGTCCTCGTACTTGTGCGGATAGAAATGTCACCAGAGCTTACAGGCACACACACACACGCACACGCACACGCACACGCACAACGCGTCATGTATATTCCATCTCTGACTTTCTGATATCGAGATGTCTGGACCTCGAGGAAATCACACCCCTTCTTCTCCTTACCTATCTCTCTCCTCCACAGATGCAATCTCTGCGCCCGTGAATTAAATTTCAATGAGGAAAAAAAAAATCATATGAAATTGAAAATGCAAGATAATCAAAAGTTCAATAAGAGGCAATGAAAAGTTTAATGAGAGTAGAAAAGGCGAGGTTATCTGAAACGCGTCAAAGTGAGCGTTTGGGAGCAGCAGCGGCAGCGTGAGTGAGCGAGCGGTGCCGCTGCTGTCAGATCTGCTGCGCTTACAACACAGCGTCCTCTCTGTCTTTCTCTCTGTTGCCTGGACTGTTACTGTACAGCAAGTGGAGCAGAATGATGCACTGCAATGCTTCCCCCAGCCCCTTGTGCACAGCCTCAACTACACACACACACACACATACACACACATACACTGTAGGAGCACACACGCCTCCCATCCCGTCCGCACTCTGCAGCAGCACACACACTTTCACATTAAACAAATGCACCAGCTCACTGTGTATACGGCATTTTCATCAGTGCATTTACATTTTGTACACTCGAACTTACTCATCACATTAAGGCCTGATTTCAAAGGCCAAAGCGTCTCGATTGCCACCCGGTGGCTGGCTGCAGTATAGGTCATAAATCCCACCTCCTCCATGTTAGTGGATTGGACATGGACCAAACTAAAAAGTAAAAGCACACCTCAAATATGTTTTTCTCCAAGAGGATATCTGTCATTTTAGGCACATGTTATCACACTGATGTTCGAGTCGTCATTGTTTTGGTGAGTTTGGTTTTTATTAGTTACTTGATGCTCTAAGAAGGATGTGAAACGTCAAGATCGACAGCTCAGCAGGACCTCGCTATACCGCGGCTCCACCCCCGTTCACCACTGCTCAGACTCTGGGTCCAAATATGACCAAAATCCAAATCTGGAATAAAGCAGAGTTTTCCTGTTACTGTGTATCGCAGCTTGGGGAGTGTTCTGTCGATCAGTGAAACGATGGAGATAGAGACAGATTCCTGTGTGTGTGTGTGTGTGCTTGTGTGTGTGTGTACTCCACATCCACTCCTGCTTATTTTTGTTGTTTGCCGAAGCAGTGGATTAATTAGTTTTTGTTTACATGTAGCCCTTCCAAACTCATCCGATATGCATTCCAGCTAATTAACTGCTCGGGCTAAAAAGGACATAATATTATCATATTAGCTTGTTGACTAAGCACCCGTTTCACGTGTGCGATATATTGTATCTACATTAGGATACAACACCCCCAAAATAAACAGGTTGGAATCCCAGAGGACGACGGCACATCGACAGTGATCAGCTGCAGCGTTCCACTGAATCCTCTCCCTACACACTGCACACACTCAAACACACTCTTTACGTCTTGACAATCGCTCTTGCTGCCTTTCCACCTCGTCCTAACCCTGAGTGAAAAGGGCAGAGAGGAAGTCAAATGGCTGATGTGTGAACGCTCGCTCTCCCTCCCCCTGCCCTCGCAGTCACCGACTGGAGACCCCTCTCTTCCTCGTGGCACCTGCGTTCCATTCCCCCGCCCTCCTCCAGAGAGATAAGCATGGAATAGAGTGAAACATATGTGGAGGATAAGAGAGCGTTTTCGGGGTGGTTCACAGTCAGAGCGAAAGAAAGAGAAAATAAAGAGACAGGCAGGGAGTGTGAGATGTGTGTGTTTGATAGCACCTGTATTCGCTTTTTCGCCTCCCTTGTTCCCAGTGGACGCCTGTCACCATGCACTCTCTGGACTGTTTTATCGCTCTCCCGTGCTCGCCACTTGTTCTCCCCCCACCTCTCCGCGGCTCTCTTATTCTCCCGCTTTCTTTGTCTCTCCCTGGGTCTCTTAAGATGTGCGTATCTGCGAATATGTGTGGGGCTCATGTCTGAAAATGAGGAGGTGAATTCTTAGGAGCATAAAGGAATGTGAGCCAGAGACAAAATAAGTATTGTCTCACAGAGAGCGCTTCGTCTGCGCGAGCCAGCTCCTCTCTGTTGGGTTTGGTAATACTTCTTGGATCCAAAACGGCTCTGCACAGCTGGATATGACCCAGCAGACGTTATCTGATAAAACTCTAATTTCTTCCCAGACCCCCAAGCAGAAGTTTCCCAACTCCGAGATAAGACTGTTGCTTTCAAAGAAAAAAAAGAAAAATAACTGAACCAGGTTTGGGGATGTGGACACATGGAGATTCCAATCAGCTAATTAGCTTCGCTTGATTTTTAGAACATCTGTGATGGATTTTCTATCACAACATTCTTTTTATTAAGAGATTTTTGTAAGAAAAAATTGTGAAAACGAACATTACAGATGGAGTGCAACTTTTTTCTTTCAGAGTGTGGTTATGTTTGCATGGGAATGCTACATTTGCATCACATTTTGTTGTCATGACGTCAACATGACAAATAAAAAGTCATCGCATTCTCACTAAACATGTGTGCATGGACGCCATTATTCTGATACGAACCTGATTAAGACAATAGTCTGAATAAGACACTGCCATGTAAACAGCATTTTCTGAGTTTCCTGAATAAGGTCATAATATTAATAAACAATGAGACATGTTGAGCATTCCGACATAAGTTGACATGTAAACAACTTCATCGCAATGTGACGGCCTATTGTTGTTTTCACTGCCTTTTGCGACATCAACATATGGCAGTTACCAAATCCTTGATGACACATGTCCCAGGTTTGAGTGGAAAAAAAGATGATAATAATAATAACATTATTTTTATACCACTTATCTAAACAAAGTTACAAAGTGCTTCACAAAATTCATGGCCAAAATACAAATGAATAAAAAATAAAAGATAAGTGGATGTTAGGGACATATTCAATTCAATTCAATTTTAACCCCCAAACCATAACATATTAAGGTCGAGACCTTAGCAAAACCCAACAGTTCCCACAATGAGTAAGTAGTTGAAGATAAGAAGTAGTTGAAGCTTTTGCAAAATTGAGAAAAAACACAGTAGCATCATGTATTAAACTATTTCAGGTTGTGTTTTAAAATCCTGGTGGAAATGTCAAATATACGACGTAAATTTCATGATAGGAGTCTGCTCTGCAACATGTCAGCTGGAATATGTATGGAATATTCTATTATCAACTCATAATCCAAATACTGTCTTGTTCAGAATCAGGTCAATAGTCGGAATATTGTTGTCCATGTAAACATCGTCCCCGTTGCATCCCATAGACTGCAGTGTGCAGTCGCCATGGTGCCGCTATGTTACTTGTACTATTTGCATTGATTCTCGCATTAGCATCATTGACTGAAAGTGATAAAAGCTTTCCTTCGATGTGACCTCATGTGTGTCTCTGCTGCTGCCCCAGGCGATGGTGGAGACGGTGAATAATCTGCTGCAGCCACGGGCCCAGTCAGCGTGGAGGGAGCTGTCCACCAGCGAGCAGCTGCACTCGGCCACTCTGCTCCTCGACACTGTGGAGACCGGCGCTTTCATGTTGGCTGACAACCTCCTCAAGACGGACACTGTGCTGGAGACCACTGACAACATCCGTGAGTACAGCTTTTTTTCTTTCTCTCTTTTTGGTAGCTTCCAGCTCTGTAAACTAAGCTTGACCCTGTAAGTGTCAGGGATCCTGTTGAGACGCCCTTGAGCAAGGCACTTAGCCTCTATTTGCTGCAGTGGATCAGAAGAGTGTCCAAGTGGTGAAGGCTGTGGCTGCACTAGTCAGGAGTTGACTTTTAGTAGTGCGAGGTACAGTATGGCCGAGTGAGGAGAAAATCACTGGTACAGGTTTTGTTGACTTTAC
This sequence comes from Hippoglossus stenolepis, assembly GCF_022539355.2. Lineage (NCBI taxonomy): Eukaryota > Metazoa > Chordata > Actinopteri > Pleuronectiformes > Pleuronectidae > Hippoglossus > Hippoglossus stenolepis. The sequence continues at coordinate 16,223,250 of NC_061484.1, forward strand.
GTGAACCAAAAATAAAAGATTAAAGAATTCCTACAACGTCGTGCCCTCATTTTGGCAGAAATATGGTTATTAGATTTCCCAGTTTTCTTTCTTTTTTCTTCCTTTTTTCTTTGTTTTATGAATCCAATGACAATCTAAACCCGCTCAGGAAAACTACAAGATCTGAGCATATGATGTAACATCATAGTAAGAAGCAAAGATGACAACAGGAAGCCGCCACCTCAGATCTATGTTTCATACAAACTAGAAACAACAAATAATATTTAACTTCATCGTGGCTCAAAAAATAACATCATCCATCATGTGTGCAATCACACACACACACACACACACACACACACACACAAACACATGTACTGTACATGTGAACGGACATGTGGAGTGGGCATGAATGGAAATGGGGCAGAATAATGCTGTTGTTACAGTGCAGAGAGGCTGAGGAGAGAAACATATGTGAGGGTTTGTGCACATGAAGCAGAGCAGCTAGGTGAACTCGGAGATATCTTACCACTGAATACATTATAATTCATATTTTACAGGGAGTGGGAAGAATATGAAAATCTTCAATTTGTCGGAAAGGTAAACGAAAAATAAGCCCATGAAGTCGAAAACAACAGAATACCATGAGAGAAACTTTGCATAATGGATAAACATATTAAGCGTCTGTGTTATTACTTAATTCAGCATTATGTGTTTTCTCTGAAGTACTTTTAAAGAGAACCTTTTAAGAGGACAAGATGTTTTAGGTGTAAATGTTTGATCAGTTAAGTACAAAACTTAGCAATTCATTCTGTCGAATTAATAATTTGTGAGCATGAATTAACAAAACCTCTGGAATCTAATGAGACTTTAAAGGGATTAAAAGGAGAACCATGTTAAACAGCCCAAACCTGAATTATTTCTGCATTCCTTAATCCAAAATCATATTATTCTACCTGAAGAGCAGTTTCAGCAGATTCCCGTATCTCAAAAGCTATTGATACCTGTTTAAGACATAGTTTGAAACAATTTTTCATTATCTAAAATTTACGAGATCTAGGTTGTAAATTTTGTTGACTGATGTGCTTACATCATTCAAAATGTTTCCAACAATGTTCAAACCCAGAGAATTCCCAAGTTTACTCAAGACAACGGGACGTTTCAGTTTGTTTGCCTTTTTATTGCATCATATCTGCTTCGCTGCTGTAACTTCCAGGGCAAACGACATAGTTCACTCCAGTGGACTCATAATTTATAACAATTTGTCATCATCATTTGCTGCATAACGTGAGTAAAAAGTTGAATACATTGCCTCAGGCGTAAACATGATTTACGCCTGAGTAGTGCCAGGTAGCGTTTCATCGACAAAGGCGGTGAAGACGACACCTCCCATGATCCCATCCTGCTTCACGATGTCATCAAACTGCGTCCTTTGTTGTTGTTTCGATGGAGAGAACCCGAGCGCCCGAAAGTTACAGACTGTACCTTTTAATTGAATAGAAGAAGAAAAAAGAAACAAAAGGATATTTAAAATAACCTAATCATACATTTCAGCATTACATCAGATCATGCCTGTGCAAAAAACGAGTATTTCTGGTACGACGTGTGTTTACAGCTTTGCGTGTTTGCTCTCTCACGAGCAGCAGGGACCTACAGAAAGGTCACGATGAAGAGGTGCAGGTTGTTGTGTGAGAGGCTTTGAAGGAACAAATCCACAGAGACTAAACCTAATCTAACAGAATACAGGGAAAGAAGTGGCCTTGGGGCTTCTAAGGCAGCCATGAATTGTTTGCCGGAGACAATAATTTTTGTTTCTTTATTTCTCTGTTCTCTGTTTCATCCCTCCACTTGTAGGAGGAATTGAATGAACAGAACAGAGCTGGTTATTATGGCTGTACGTGCACCCCCTTCCTCTGCTCTCTATTTCGCCTCCTTCCATCATCTCCTCTCACTGATCTTCTCATCAGTGGGCCCATGGACGCAGAAATACTGGAGAGCAAGAAAAGCCTCAGTGCTTTTCATGCCTCTGGATGATGACACATATGTGAGCCATCATTTCATCTGCGCGCAGACCAGCGAGCTGCTCTCATCCGTTTCCCCTTGATTATCCCGCTGTTTACTCCCCCTCGACTTTTTTTTTTGATTTAATATTTCAAAACTTCCCAACACATCACTCTGCCATTACGAGGCTTCGCTGGTCTTCCGTCACTCAATCAGACGTGAAGAGTCGCGGAGGAGGAGCAGGCGAGGAGGAAGAGAGAGAGAGAAGTGGAGAAGATGATGTGAGGATGGGGCCGGGTTGAGCGCACGCTCGAGGGCGACGGCGGCGGTGGAATGTCAAACGACGCTCTGAGGGTTTCTTTTGCTCACTTTCACATCAGCAAGCAATGAAATCACAGCTATTTAAGTCGCACAACGTGGCGATAACATTTCATCCTGCTCCTATCAAAGGCAGACAGTCGGATTCCGCAGACTCGGTCCCTCCAACGTGACTTCCCCGTCTCGCTCTTGCTCAAGTTGAAGTGGCACATTCCCAGGCAGCAAACGGCCCTCCTACACCATCTTACCTTACGTAATTTCAGACTTGTATCTCCTCCAATTCTTTTCCTCCTGAACGCGCCTCATAAATACAGTATAGTTACATAAACAGCCTTCGAGATGTAGGCTACCACATCTCTGAAGGACTTAAAACAGGAAATTATCTCTTAGTGGAAAATTTTGTCTCCGCTTTCGTCTCCTTTTTTGTGCCGTTAATCTTCCCTTCCAGCTAATCCAGTGGGCAGATCCACCGTGATTATCTCTCCTCTTTATTCATAACTGGCCCGATACCGCCTCTCATCTCTCTTTCTCTCTCTCTCTCTCTCTTCATTTCCTTTCTTTCTACCCTTCTTTTCCTTGCGCCTCTTAAGCCCCCTCCCTTCTTTTCTAAGGCCATCAGAGGAGAGTGAGTGACACGAACAAAGTACTTGAATGATGCGTATTTAAAAGAAGCCACTGCAGCTATACTGTGTGATTCTATTGGATTTAGCGTGAGCGAATGTGCAGTGCAGTCACATTAAGATGAATAAATAGCCCTATTATTAGAACCAAATCAGTGATTGGAAGGTAACAGCGGTAACAGCGTGAGTGTGTGATAACGATAATGAACAAGGGTGTTTCTTTGGAGGAGGATTGTCATGACAAGGATCCTTTAATTAGATTAGACTCAGTGTGTTTTGATACCCCGCCGCTGTGGGTGGGTGTGGATGTGTGTGTGTGTGTGTGTGTGTGTGTGTGTGTGTGTGTGTGTGTGTGTGTGTGTGTGTGTGTGCACATCTTGAATATTTAGTTTGGCTCATGTGAAAATGAGGGACACTTAACCAGTGTTTCTCTCTCTTTATTTGCATCTCAGCGTCTGTGTTTACGTCTGCCTGCCTCATTCTGCTTCTCTCCCACACCTTTTATCTCCCGCTTCTGTGCCTCATATTGTCCTCTATACTACCTCCACATAACTACGCTTTCATTTGAAAAGGCGTCAACAATGCCCAGGATTCGCCCGACGTCCACACGACTCCGGAGTTTCAGAGCCACTAAAATGGAGAAGTTTGGAAACGCCCCTGGCCCTGTTTTAATTGAAAAGCTCCAGGGCTGCGTTTCAGTCTGGACAAGCAGAAACTGAGACGGGCCTGAAAATGAAAATCACGTGACCACTCACGCCCAAACTAAAATAGACAGCAGTAGAAATGGCTGTAGCCACAGTAATATTTCTCCACTCTACGCCACAATTCGCTCATCTCATCCATTATTTCCCTCTGACTAGCCTCCTTTTTTTCTTTTTTTGCTCTTTCCAGCACTTCTCCCTGACCTCTTCAACTTCCCTTCCTCTCACCCTCCTCCTCTCCCACTCCACCTCCTCCTCTCCCACTCTCATTTCCATTCGAGCATGTCCTTGTGTTGTTTATTTGATCAGGGAGCTGTTTTCACCGCGAAAAGCATTGTCTAAATCACCAAATCGCTCAGAAGCACAAGGTAGCAATACACCAAAGGTATAATTAGTCCTTAATTAGAAACTTTTATCGAATACATTACGCGGCCGTAATCAGGAATGTGCTAACGAACCTGAGTGGGGAAATTAGATTCCCACAGTGGAAGAGACAGGCTGGATTATCCACCTCGCGTGTGTTGGACCAGTTGCCTGAAGACGTTGTTGCCTTTTTAGTATAAAACACTCCGATGCGTGTCAGCTGTTTCATTTTCTTTGTTTGGGGAAAAGCTAGAAACCGCTTCAGGATTCATGCCTGTGTTCTGCTGTGATGCACTTAGTGAGAAAACATGGTTATTACGAGTCTGTAAAACAAATCCTCATGCTACGTGTCTAATGTGTGTGTGTGTGTGTGTGTTTCAGAGTTGGAAGTGGCCAGGCTGAGCACGGAGGGGAACCTTGCAGACCTGACGTTCCCTCAGTCAGAGCTACATGGAAACTCCATCCAGCTGTCAGCCAGCACTCTCAAACAGCACGGCAGAAACGGTAGAGGAGAAATCACACACTCTTTCCCTCCTGCTCTCACAATGAAGTCTGTGGCCGCCGTGTCTCTCTCCTTCGCTCCGTCTAACACTCCTTCAGTCTATTTCTGTCCTTGGGGTGTAAGTCAACAATTATCTCGAGCTCCTCTCATATGTTCCTGTGTGTCTTTCTGACAGGTGAGATCAGGATGGCGTTTGTCTTGTACAGGAACTTGGGTTCCTACCTGTCGACGGAGAACGCCAGCGTCAAGCTGAGCAGCGAGGCGGTCTACCCTAATTACTCTGTTATCGTCAACTCCCCGGTCATCACGGCATCCATTAACAAGGAGAGCAATAAGGTTTACCTGTCTGAGCCTGTGGTCTTCATTGTCAAACACCTGCAGGTAAGTGAGCTGCAAGTCATGACCTCCCTTTGTAAACATTAAAAAGAAATAGCGTGCTGGATAATGGAAGAGGAGGGATAAAAAGAGGTGAAAGGAGAAGGATGGTGATATTTGAAGCTTTTCTGAAAATCCAGGCCCACAAGCACAACAGCGCCACTGATGATTCAGGAACATGAAAACAATCTGATAAATCAAAGGGTAATTATTTACAGTATATGTATATTTACAGAGGGGATGAATAAGTAGGAGGTGTTCTGAGGGGTGGAGCAGCCAACAGGTGGCAAAACGGGTGAGGATGGATCTGAGTAGACATCGGAGTAAGGGGCAAAGAAAACTATAACAAGTATTTTCTTTGTCACCAAGGCTTCAAATATAATATAATGTGAAATATGACCCCATTTGTGTAACATTTATAAAAACAAAACAAAAAACAGTGACTAGCAGCTTCAGGAAATTATTCTACGGAGCACCGAAGGCATTTTTTTTTCAAGTTACAAGAAACTTTTGCATGTACACTAGAAAGATTTGTGTGCACACTACAAAGTTTTGCGTATGCACCAGAAAACTTGTTCCACTGGATTTTATCTTGATTTTACATCTTCTCAGATGACATTAAAAACTGCTCTGGTAATAACAATAATCACACGCTGGATAAAGTTGCAATTGTTTCATGTGACTTTTAAAAATCGTAAATTGTGGTAAATATTTAGTTTCTTATCCAGCAAGCCAATTCGTCTCCAATTGGTGTTTCAGCTCGTTGGCTGCAAAGAAGAGAAAAATCCCCACAGTTTCAGTTGCTCATTTTAAGAGCACTTCCCTAAAGCATCACACACACACACACACAGACACACACACACAGACACACACACACACACACACACACACACACACACACACACACACACACACACACACACACACACGCACACACACACAGCTTCATCAGTTTACACAGCACGAGCAGCTCCTACACGCACGGACACGGCACCGCCACCTCCTGCCATGACTCTGTGTTTATTTGTTGCTGCGCTCTCTCATTCTGTCCCTTCTGTTTGTTGTTTTGTTGTTGTTGTGTGTGTGTGTGTGTTGTGACTCCTCTCTGTGTCTCTTCCTCTCCATCCCCTCTCCACCAAGTCCTCCCACCACTTTTCTCACTTTTTTTTTTGGCTCTCCCAACATTTTCATGCTTCTGCCTCCCACCTCCCCATGACTAAGTATCTGTTCTCTGTCTCCTTGCTCTCCCACCCCTCCTCCTTTTCGGTCTCTCTCTCCATGTCTAACTCTCTCTCCCCCTCTCCTTAGCATTCGGAAGAAAACTTCAATCCCAACTGTTCGTTCTGGAGCTACTCCAAACGCACCATGATGGGATTCTGGTCTACGCAGGACTGTCGTCTGCTGGGCACCAATCGCACACACACCAGCTGCTCCTGCACACACCTCACCAGCTTTGCGGTGCTTATGGCCCACGTGGAGGTCAAGGTAGGCGTTTGTTCCGCCAAGCCTGCCAGAGGAGGCGGGGAGGGGCAATATCAAAGGGTCAGCTGTTCATCATTTGATTAGTGGTGGCTGGCAAAGGATGGTCAACACATCCTGGGGGAAAAAAGTGGGAGGGAAGGGAAGGAAGGAAGAGGAGGAAAATAGATTTGAACTCTCCAGAGACTTTGGATCTGAGTAATCAAACTTGGCAGGGGAGATTTCACAGATGATTTTTACAGTTGTTTCATCTGGCCCGATGTTGACACTGAGATAGCAAAAGAAATATGCACCTCAAACAAATTCAGCAGAACAGATCAAATCGAATTCACCTTCCATGAGACTTTATTTTATTGTTTCATTGTGACGTGACGAGAAAAGAATTACTTTGACATCCACGAGTCAGAGTGGGCAGTGGATAAGAACCCCTTTGTCCCGCCGTGTGTGGGATAAGCACCGTCTTTTGTTACGATAAGTTCCTTTTCCCAAATCGGCTCCTGTAACTCCGGATAACGCGCGACACCCTCGTCTCTCCCCCTCCGGGCCAGAGGATGTGTGTTACTTCTAAAGGGGTCATGGTCAGAGCTATGGCTCGGCAGCCCCCCGTGTGAACACACTGTGAGGGTTTGAGCAGTAGATCCATCACAGCAGTGCAATGTTGAACATTGCTCCGCCTGCCAGGTTGCAGGACACTGATGGATAGAGCCAGCGCACCTGTGCAACGCCGCGTAACGCTGTGGCCCTGAACGCTCAGCGACACACAGCCAGACTCAGGGGAGGGGAGGGGAGGGGTCTGCCTGTGTGTATGTGTATGTAACAACAATATGACTTGTGCGATTTCTGCGAACGGCGCTGTCACCTCAAAGCAGAGGGTTCCTGGTTCGATAGCCGGGTCGACCAAGGTCTTTCTTTATGAAGTTTGCATGCCCCTGTATCTACGATGTAGATATGATGTGTGTCTCTGTATGTTGGCCCTGCCACATGCGGGCAAGCTTTCCAGGGTGTAGCCCACCTCTCGCCCAAAGTTGGCTGGGTGGCTCAGCAACTTGGGGACCCTCAAAGGATATAGCAGTCTAGATAGTGGATAGATGGATTTTAATAAACTAAAGCTGAACTTGTATCAGATAAACCCCTCATGCCTTTTGCCTTTCTCTTTTTTTTGTACGTCTCACAGAAAGCGGACAGCATGCATGACCTGCTCCTGGACGTGATCACGTGGGTGGGGATCCTGTTGTCGCTGGTTTGTTTGCTCATCTGCATCTTCACCTTCTGCTTCTTCCGCGGGCTGCAGAGCGACCGCAACACCATCCACAAGAACCTCTGCATCAGCCTCTTCATCGCCGAGTCACTGTTCCTGGTCGGGATCAACAGGGCCGACCAGCCGGTAAGGAGAATGGATTTTCTTTTAAGTGTGTATCTGTGCAGAATGGCCGTGCGATACGCTGGGGACCTGTCCTGGGTGAACCCCGCCCCTCGCCCAATGTGAGCTGGGATTGGCTCCAGGCCCGGGTACAGATAATGGAGTCTGTGTTCATGACAGCTATGACAAGATGATCAATATTGAAATGTGAACTAGATATAGAAATAAATAAAAACGACTATTTCTGTTCACAGGCTTCATTTGAAACCTTTTTTATTCATGCTGCACTGGCACAGGCTCGGCATAATTGTCCACTGACCAACGGTACTGATCATATTGCAGCGTTGGCAGAGTCAATTGTGAAATGTTTACTAACTTGCTGTCAGTGGTTGACCACGTTACCACCACATGAATAAGAAACAGCAGGTTTGTTACACGCAGCGTTCCCAGAGTGAATCAGAAGCAGGAATGTATCTGAGTCGCTATCAAAACAAACAATATCTGTGTATTCAAATAGTTGTGTAATGTTTTATTTTTATATTTCACGTTAATTGTGACAAGGAAAAAACAGCAAGGCAACCACTGAATTAATGGATTTGTTTTAACTGCACATGTTTAATTTTTCCATGACGTCACTACGTACACTTAGTGGAAGAGGTCGACAATTACAATCCTATTAATCATTTTACAGTTTGTTGCTCGTTGAGAAAGCATTGCCAACTAAAGCAAAGCAGATATAACATCTATAACAGAACCTAATTAGTTATTGTACTATACATATGTATTATATTTAGGTTACTTTTCAAGAGGTATAATATATTATCCTTATAATATGTATATTAAATGACACTTCAGGGCACTCGCCCAACAGTCCCCTTATGAAACCGCATTTAATTCACTAGATCTGGATTTTTATTTGGATCGGCATCAATGTCACACACTCACATATATCAGTCTTCTCAACATGTCAGATCTGTTTTCTGAGAAATCTTGGAAAATTGTTGAAAATGATAATGACAACTGACAAGAAACGGAAATATAATTCCTTTACTAACCCCCCTGATCAGAACCCATACCGCATCCTCCACCCAGTTTCCTGGGAATCCATCCGGTAGTTTTTCTGTAATATATGCACGCAGAAAAACCTACTTAGTAAAGGTAATAAATACGAAGAGTCCTTGAGAAGTAACCCAAATATAATAAATATGTATTCTGGCATTTCTTTGGTCCATTACCAGTGATTCATAAATGCCTCTCTAGTAGATCTTTAATCTATTAAAGCTTTTTATTATCTTTGCTGAGTTCATGTCAACATTTGCATTTGTTAGTCATTTTCCCCTCAGGCAACAGTAGCAGGGAATCCCACTGGTTGTGAGGAGGATGTTTGTGTGGTAAATAAAAAGATCACAAACAAATCTCATGCGAGGCAGGATTGTAAATATGGGTTCAACCTGCGTTTGACTGTTCATATTAAGAACGCAATTTCACACGAGTCCCCACACATCACTGCTAATGTACTGGAGAATTACCGTGTGCAAATGCTGTCCTGTGTGCTGAACAAAACTGTTGAATTTATTTTGGATGAATAGGGATTTTGAAATAAAATATAGAGGAAAGAATAAAAAATATAAATGTTTTGAATATAATTTTATGGAAATGCAACACAAAATCAATTGTAATCGCAAACAGCTCCCGAGCAGGGGTCAAATGATGCATGTTGACATTCAGAACAACCTTGGGTTTTTATCCCGGCTCAGTGTGTGTATTGGCTGTATGTCATTGTGTGCATCAAAATGTCAAGTAGCGTTCAATGATTCCTGTGCATTCTAGTAAAAGCTGTGCATGAATGCAGTCTATTCAACATGTCTGCGGGTGATAGAGGTTTTGTTAGTCATGGCCTGTTCTCTCAAGGTCCTGGATCAGGTTGACTGGCTCAATTGTGAATTGTGTGCCAGGCTAAATCCACACTAGAGCCTTTTTGTTTGTTATCGACTCTACTACGGAAACACCCAGCGTCCACGTATTTGTTTAAGAACTCAGTGTTTTACTCTGGACAGGAGACGTTTGGAAACGATGACATAGGAACGTTGCTGACTCTGCGGACTTTGCTAATAAATGTTTTGCAGTTAAATTGTGTAGGAAACAAGGTATTATTTGAAGCATATCCCCTTCTGCAACTAACAACCAAATGTTCATTGCGCATGTCCATTGTTTATAAGTGGTCACCTGCATTTTAGTATGGACAGGGATTAAAACTGATCACGAGAACATAGCCGTATGGATGTAACCTCAGTCACAGCGCATGTTGTATATAACATATACGATCTGCATTTAATATGCAAATCCTTTATTAGGACCTTTATTTTCCAGCATTGACAACAAATCTAATTATTCTTTTATGCTCATTGAACGATAATCTGTTTGTATGTATTATAGTATATGTGACCTTTAGTGTAAAGGTAGCCCATGTTTTCTTTTTCTTCTGTTAACTGGTTTAATCATCATTTAATCATTGGAGTGTGTGTTTATGGGGGAGGACGTACCCTGGGGTATATCCTTTACCTCCCCCATATTAAAGTAAAGCCTCATGCATTGGCATCCTGCTGAGAGTTCAATGAGAAAACAATCTCATTGCGGATGAAGAGACGAGGCAAATTTGATATAATGTGTTTTGACATTGAGGTTTGTGTATTTGTCTTTGGTGTGTGTATGTTTGTGTAGGAGGGATCATGTTTCTGTGTACGTGTGTGTGCCGCTGTATCGGTGTGTGTGGCGTTCTCCTGTTAATTACCGGTGACTATTTGTGACCCCCATTAACATCTTCAGCGTCACTTAGCTCACAGCCGGTTAAGCCAGTAATTCCAGCAGGAAAAGTAAATGACTTTGCATAATCAGCCAGTTTTTACCTGTGTGTGTGTGTGTGTGTGTGTGTGTGTGTGCGTGTGTGTGTGTGTGTGTGTGTGTGTGTGTGTGTGTGTGTGTGTGTGTGTGTGTGTGTGTGTGTGTGTGTGTGTGTGTGTGTGTGTATGTACGTGCGTGTATCTGTGTGTGTAAGATACACTGTGCGGTCATTAGAAATGGAAATGAGTGACTCCCTCGCCCCCTAAACTCATTGTCTCTCAGACATTAGGTAATTGTCTCTCGCTGAAAACCCCTCCATTATAAAAGTCTGACTGTTCGCTCTCCCATTCAGTGATTTAGGAGAGACTCTTTAGATCAGAACATTGCCGTGAACGTGACGGGCCAAATCTCGCCGCTCATTCTTTCCTCGTCCTCTCTTCTAAAGCAGCACTCTTTTTCTTCCTTTCCTCCTGCTGAAATTGTTAATGTTGTTTTAGGTTTGATGCCCCTCTTTCACTTTTCAACTACTCATCCTTTGCTGCTGGGTTTTTCTTATTTATTTCATTCAGGAGAGACTAACGGTTTTTCTAAAGCTGCTTTCAGACATGAAGTCCGGACACTTTCCTGAAATTCTTCAGAGGGGCTGTGTATGTGAAAAGCAAATGTACGAGTCACTTACTTCGGACAAAAAAAAAGGTCCAAAAATGGGCGTGCCGTTGACATTTCAAACACGATATGGACTTGAAAATGAAAAATGTCAGAAACACTGCTGGCCCCAATTTATTTTCAAAACTCCGGGGCTGCGTTTAAGTCCGGAAGAAAACCTAAACCTCAGTGGCCACCTCATACTCCTTAGTAACCGCTCCCCCTCCTCATCGATCCAAGAAGAGACATCTCTGCTCTTACTTTTAGCCATTGTTGCTTCTTGTTTGTAGCCTAGCTCTTTCTGTAACTAACAACCACATATTAAAAAAACATGGTCGTATGGATGTAGCCCCAGATGATGCGTTCTTTATACGTGAGAGGCAAAGCCCAGGAAAATATCTGCACTAGTGATGAGCGGGTTGCAGTTCTACCTGCGGACTTGCCGTAGATCCACAGGTCGGATGGGTAGGGTCAGAAGAATGAGCATTTCTGATAATAGGGCATCTCTGTCGGTGGGGGAAATGGACAAGTCATCTGAGGGTAATTTGCTTTCTTTTTGGGAGAAACTCATTCCCCACGGCTGCAGCTCCTTGCAAAGCAAACCTTGTGCATCCCTGCGATCAATGCTGCAAGCGAGCGCTCAATCACTGCAGCCGGGCGCATCATTTAGAGGAGGCAGAGTCGCTCAAATCCTCACACAGTGGATGCTATTGTATTTTAGGAATATTCATGTGGGTGCAGGTCTCTGAAATAGAGAAAATAATTCCTTTGGGTAGGTGATGGGTGGATGAGTCAAGCATACGTGCGGATTAGGTTGAAGTCAGAGCCGATTTCCATTTTCTGCAGTTCATGTCTGAAAGGAACATTTTATCACCGGCCTCTCCAACTCTTCCTCCCCTTCATTAGTCTCTATTCACATGATACAAATGTGATTTAATCTCCATTTGTTCATGTTCTGCTAATCTCATTAGTTATTTTCATCCCCCTTGCCACACCATAACAATATTCACAGTATTTTGATTATATAGTTTATTTAAAATCCACGGTTCAGCTCTAGTTAAAGCATAAAACCTGATATTCAATTTCTAAACTGATGTTACTGCCGCCTTTTTCCCGAGCTCTAAAATGTGTCAATTTTTATAGGTGCTTTGTCTCCTTCATACCAAGTTGCTGAGTCATTTTTCTGTATTTTTTTTTACTTATTTCTGTTCATCCTTGGCATTGACAAAAAAATCACATTGTATTCTCTCCAGTGCTGCCAAGTAATTTGCCCTCCTCCATAACCCCCTCCCTCCTCTTCTCTCTCAGCCCCCTTTTGAAAGTGCTTCTGTTTGAAATGTGGTCAATCAGCACAGGCTGCAGCACCGACTTGTCACTTGTATTCTCCCATCTATCTTCTTAAATAACTTGTAGATGTAGACGTGGAGTAAAGTGCGAAGGAGGCTCTACTAATGTTGCTATCTTGAAGTGATTTAGAGTCATTCTGTCGCCTGTAATTGCTGTTATACTACTCTATGATTGTGAGCTCCATCTGCTGCTTCCTGCCTCGTGCTCGCCCTCTCCCGTCTACTCCAGAATTGTCGGCCCTATGTGTGACGACAATAAAGTCTTACTCACACTCTTATCACCTGAAGTGTCTTTTTCCCTCCATTTCATCAGCCCAACTGTCCCCCAGATTACATATTTCTCGAGCGCCGCTCCATGCTGTTTTTACTGTATTTCTGAATCCTCTCCGTGTTTTCCTTCCCTCTCCAGATTGCCTGTGCAGTCTTCGCGGCCCTGCTCCATTTCTTCTTCTTGGCAGCCTTCACTTGGATGTTCCTGGAAGGGGTGCAGCTCTACATCATGCTGGTAGAGGTGTTTGAGAGCGAACACTCCAGGACTAAGTACTTCTACCTGGCAGGATACGGAGTGCCTGCCATCATCGTGGCTGTATCTGCCGCAGTGGACTACAGGAGTTACGGCACTGACCGAGTGTAAGGATAGAGGGGGGGTGAGAGGGAGCGTATAGAATGAAGGAAGGATGGATGGATGATGGGGGCAGAGAGGGAAGGGGGGCTGAAGTGCCTGATGTCGTTTTGGCTGTGTCTGCCACAGTGGAGTCTGCAAGCTGTGGCACCTCTGAAGAGTCAATTCAGCGAGGTTGAGAGGGAGGAGAGGCAGAGAAGGATGGAAGACGGGAGGGGAAGTGTGGATACAAGCAGGGGGAGGATGCACGTTAGAGTGGCTGCATGAGCACAGCGGCAACAATGTGTGAATATGGAAGGATTAAACTTGTGGGAAAGACGGGGGTGCACGGTGGAGCAGACTGATGCTACATCCACAGTAACATCCATATCAACCCGATACAGATGCACCTGGCGTCCACACTACTCCGGAGTTTTAGAGCCACTAAAACAGATGTTTGTTATCACTGCTGGTCCCATTTTAGTTGGAAAACTCCAGAGCAGCATTATAGTCTGTACGGGCAGAAACTGAGATGTTTGGAACTGATGAACTCGTGGACACTTACAACCGGTTGCTGATTGGGTGTTTCGGTCACGATGTAGCCTTCGCTGATTCGTCAGGCTCCTATCACATCCATCCCTTCCAGATGAAAACAACCGGCGTTAGCCTCGGCTACCAGTTTAGTTTACGACATGGGTAATTATAAGCGTTGCTGACTCTGTTGTCTTAGTTAACAGCTGTTGTGCAGTTAGATTCTGCATTTTACAATGAAACATCTGTTTACATGATCAGGAGACGAGCTACTTTTTGGGCAATCTGCGACTATTCCCTTGTCCAGTGGGATGTGAGCCCTCCTGTTTAAACTAGCACGAGCATGCCCAGTGTACGTGAGTGGTCACATGATATGCGTTCTGAGGTGAGTTAGTATGGATGGGGATCTTAACTCATCCGGAACCGTAACGGACAGAGATCGTTTCAGTTTGCTGCTCTCAAATGAAAACGTAGTGGTATGGATTTAGCCTGAGGGAGAAAAGAAGTGATTTGAATATTTGTGAGAATGGAGGGATAGAACCTGAAGTGATGGGGCAGTCTGTCAGAGCGTGCACACATCCACACTGGTCTGCACTAGTGTGTGTAAACAAAGAAAAAGGAAGATTCCCCAGAGGAAGAGCAGAGCGGTGAGTGGGATGAGGACATACATTAAGAGCACATGGAAACGTATTCACGCATGCTTGACTTGTCCAACTGGAAACACAGAGTGAATCCAAGAGAAGCCAGGCAGCATCTCATTCATATGAAGTGAATGCATAATAGGCCCCACACAAATAAACCAGAGTGAACATAACAACAGTTTCACACGCTTGACCTGTCCACTCCATTCATGCTGTGACTCTGAGAAGACACTTCGAGAGTCCCAAATCTTATTCATGCATGTGCATATGCATATTATGTGCATGATGTGCATAAATGTATACGGTGCACTTCGGAAGTCCGTGACCTGTCCTCCACTCTACAACTGTAAGAAAGGGCATTATCAATGCGGAACCTTGCATTGAAAAAAACTTGTATCTGGAAAAAAATCTCTTCCCTCAATTGCTAATAAATGAGCGGCTCCATATAGAAAGTGAAATATGACAGGACACTATAGGGCTGTTAAATGATTCACACGCTCAAATGCCCACGTCCTGTGCTGCTGGCGGGGGTCTTCTGTAGATCAGACCTCGCAGCTCCACGTCACCTCGGAGGCTGGAAGACGAGGAAAGGGTTGGATTTAGCAGTGTTTAAGCGTCAGGCCACAACAGTCCGTATACCACTTAGATCAATATTTCATCGTGGGACCATCATTAAAACATGAGTGTCTGAATGCCAAGCTCTGGATGAATAATCAGACTGCATGCCATTAGCCACCAGACTTGTGTCCACAATAGCTGCGGTTTAACGGTAGAAACCCCCCCAAAAAATAAGTAATATGTTGTGGCAGCATAATGTTAATAAAGAGCCACATTGAAATCAGTGAAGACGTAAAAGACTAATTTCACCCAAAAATGAATTCTTGTCCTTCACCCAAACAACCACTTTTCATGCTTTTAATGGCCCTGTGCCTCGTGGACTTCAAGAAGAAACTGAAAACAATTTAAATTAAAAGCAGAAACTCTCTCTAGTGACTCATTCATCAGTCAGGCCTTGAAAATGGCGCTGCTTATCATGTTTGACATAACGCATTGAAAGAAAACCTCGGCAAATATCATCTGCCACCCCTGCTGTGTCACCTTGACACACATCACACCGCCATTCTCCCCCCCCCCATATTAGCCAGTGGCACTGAGTCTATCTCCCGTCCCATAATGAAGGTGGCTATGACTTAGCAGAGGAGCCCTATTGGAGGATACAGTGACACAGTCAGGGACCCGTAATGGAGGGCTCTCTAATGTGCTGGAAATTGAAAGATTAATAATTCAGAAGCAGCTGGTCGTGAATCAGTCGGCCATTTTGCTCCAGCGGTTTTTACTCAGGTACTTTTTTTTTCCTGCAGCCCTTTGGGTCTGACCTCAGCGGAGGGCAGGCGGGCGACTTTCTTTTTTTTTTTCTCCTTCTCCTGCTTACTGCAATTGATGAGTGAAGATGTTTTGGGGGTAGTATAATTTAGCATACAGCAGTTTATCTTTTACCATCAACGCTAACCTTGTGGTCAGAAATCTGTGCCTCTGTGTGTGTGTGTGTGTGTGTGTGTGTGTGTGTGCCCCTTCTCCTTTAACCTCACCGCCGCCACTCCCAGACTCCATAAATAGCCCGGTATGAGGGCTGCATCCATAACTCAGTATTAAAATGAACACAGTCATGTCATATTTTTGCGACTGCAGGATGTGGCTGTGTCATATATCTGTGCCCTGAGGGGGGACTGAGGGTTTATTTATCACAGGTGCTCATCCCTCGCTGTCTCCCCCTCCGTGTGTGATGTATATTTGAGGTGTGCATACACCGTAGTGTATTTTTTCTCCGTCCTGCAACGCCTCTCTCACTGCTCTCCGTCTCTTTCACTGCTCTCCGTCTCTTTCACTTTTTCATCCGCACCAATTCTTTTTGTCCTCCCTCTAACCTGATGCGTTTGATATACTGTGTGGCGTGTAATGTATGGCTTTTTCTCCTTGCGTGTGTGTGTGTGTGTAACTGTGATGCATGTCCTGTCCTCTGATGGTAAATCCTTGCTACCCTACATCCATCTGAGACTGGGGCATGTTTTTAATCCCTCTGCGTCTTTCCTTTCTCCTGTTTTTCTTCCCTCTGTTTCTCATGCGTGATGTCTCTCTCTGTGTCTCTCTCTCTCTCTCTCTCTCTCTCTCTCTCTCTCTCTCTCTCTCTCTCTCGTACTCACTCTTTATCTCTTCTCTCTCCCCCTCTCTAGGTGCTGGCTGCGATTGGATACATACTTTATCTGGAGTTTCATTGGCCCTGCTACTCTCATCATCATGGTGAGACACACGTACACACATGCTCACACACTTGGCATAGTGCTGCATGTAGGTTACAGAGAGGAGCGGGTGATACATGTTCGTGCAGAGGAGACTCGCTGCGTTAAGGTTTAACTGAGCTTTTTGTTTTGTAAGTGGAAGCAGGAGAAACTCCATGTGTCAGTTTGATCATTCAACGGTTGTATAAATTTGGGGCTTGGCCCAAACCTGAGTGGGTCTGAGCCATGCCACCCTAGGGAGATTTTTTAAGCCATTTCCGATTAGAAAAAAGTCCAGAAATGTGTGTGTCATTCGGAAAAACATTAGAAAAAAAACATCATAGAGCCAATAGAGCCAACATCCGGTGTCTCTGAAGTGTTCTCAATGTCTTTGTCATTCTGGAATAATAACATCACAAAAGTAGAGGATGACTCATTTTCACTCCTGCCAACTAAAAAGATGCAAAATTGTCTGATGTTACTATTTTCTTAGTTTCACAACATAGTTAGGGTAGAAATCTGGTATAAACACATTTACAAAGTAAACTATATTAGATTTCTGAAAGGAATAGCACTGTAGGAAAAGCAACATTTTTGTAATCGATGCATAGAGCAATGTCACCACTGAAAAAACTTCAGTTAGTAACATAAATGAACACAATTGCTAACTTTATTTTGAAAATACTTAATTCATTTGTGTTTGTTTTATTTGATAAACACATTTCTTTTTCACTGAATAAATGATAAGTTATGAGTGAGTAAACTCTTTTTAGGCACAGACGCAAGCATCCTTCCTACCTTGAAGAAGCATGCACACACTATATATATATATAGTGAAAAAGGTACAACTAAAGCAATGGGAGATGTTCCCAATTAGGTGAATGTCAGCATGTACACTGATGCTCTGTGCTCATTTTAGAAATGTCAGGCAGACTATCACTGATCTAACTGGGCCTGTAAGTGGGAGCAGTGCAGGTGGGACTGCTCTGTTATGACTCTACACCCATTGCTAACATACACAGCCTTGGGGACCTAACACAACAGCCTAGATGAGTTATTATTAAACCACCCTATCAAAGCAATAGGTAAGGACAGCAGACTGGACAGCAACTGGGAGAATTGGATTTTTTATTACAGCAATGATCATTGATGGTCACAATGACTGCTGTGTTTTCTCTGATGCTCCAGCTGCTGTATTTTTAGAACATAAAGGTTCGTCGATTGTAGGCCGATACTGTCCCCAAGCCAATTACTGCTGCAAGGGAAAATGAAATGACATGCACTGTATGTGTGTGAACTGTGGTGGTGACAATGTGTCTTTAATTAGGCTCATCGCTGCAGAATATTTACTTGTGTGTGTGTGTGTGTTTCAGCTGAACGTAATCTTCCTCGGTATCGCTCTTTATAAGATGTTCCACCATACGGCCATTCTCAAACCAGACTCTGGATGTCTGGACAACATCAAGTAAGTGCATGTGTGCTGACCATTCTGCTGCCTCACCAGTGCTCTTGGGGGTGAAAGTGGGTGGGATTATGCATGTGTGTGTGGGTTAAGTTCAAGGAATAGTTTGACATTTTGGAAAATATACTTATTCTCTATTTTTTGTCAAGATAAATAGACTGATTCCACTCTTATTTCTGTTTGTTAAATACAGCTGGATGAGACGCAGTCGTTTAGTTTAGCATCTAGATTGAATATAAAGATCGACGACATGTCTCCCCTTGATTCCACTGAACAAAACTGGAGCTAAGATCCCACCAATACAAATGCGCTTGACCAATCAGGAGTCTCAGCTGTCAATCATAATCAAAATAAGCACTTGCATATATCTGTTTCATAATAACTACTTAAAATGACTGAAACCATATTTATATTTAATGTAATAAACATGAAATTTGACTTTTAGTTTGCCTATGTCCCATCTGCTTAAAGGAAGAGGCTGGATTTATGACCAATACTGCGGCCTGCCACCAGAGGGTTTTGGCTTCACTTTTAGGGACATGTCATCCATCTTTATATACAGTTTATGAGTTAGCATAATTGAAGCAGAGTTAAAAAAGCTGAGTGTAAAATTTTAAAGTTAAAAGTCTGTGCCTGGAAGTATGACGTGTGGATAGTGACTTTGTTACCTTGAAACAGAGCCAGGCTAGCTTAGCTCAAAGCGGTATTAAACATCTCGTTAGACAAAAAAGCTGAAAAAAGGTATATTTCCCAAAATGTCAAACTGTATTTTAAATCTATGTCCATCAGCTTCTTTTGTACCTAAGCATGTCACATTAAGCATTATTTCCGACATTATTTCAAGACACCACCCACTGAATTCATCATGTCACGTTACCTGTATCGCCCTCAGAGAATATCACTGAATATGACTTAATTCCCACAGAACAATGAAGCCGTGGCCTCCGAGCTAACTCATCAGGACTTAGTTTTTTCGTTTTCGTCTGAGACAAAAGGCTCAGTCTAATTCAAACAATATGCGGCGGCTGCTCAGAATATAAATGACAAAATGGCTTACTCATTTGATGTATCGTTTAAATATTACTGCCAATTTATCTCTCATGACAGCAGTTTTAAGTAGGACTTCAAGTGGGAAGCGTTTCAGACATAAAGACGAAAGCAGCCAATCTTTGCCCCGCTGCAGTTCAGGGGATTGAGATCAAAAAAGGCAGATGAAAGATAAAATGAAATAATTATTTAGAATCCAACCCTTTTTTTCCCTTTTTCCTCTCTGAGCACACTAAAGGCCGAATTGATTTTGATCATTTTACTTCATTAGTGTTTCATTTACATGTTAATCATCATCATCTCATTCTTTTTTTTTCTTCTTTTCGTTTTTTCTTTGTCTCTTTAACTTCAAGCCATCATGTGTTGTCTTTGTTGAGGACTGGCTCTGGTAAGGCCTCCCTCCAATCAGATGCCTGTCATCCTCCCTAGCTGTATTTTGATTGGTTTGTTTGTCATCTCATTTGTCTGTGAAACCTCCTCGAGTCTTTGCTTATCCCTTAATTAACCATTAACCTGCTTTGTAAAACGGATCACTTGTTCGTCTGTGACTTGCGAGCTCCTATGACCTATAGACCCAAAGTGCTATTGAAATATTATAATGGTGCGATGTGAATAAGGGGACGCCGAGCCGAGAGAGAAACCATGACTCGAGGGAGCACTGGAGGGAGAGGTGGAATGGAGGGATGGAAAAGAGAGGGATGAGTATACCCTTTATTGAAGGGGGTCGTCAGACGAGCTTTATTGGAGGTTCTGTCTCGCCTGAATGGTGCCACAGAGGGCAACATCGAATCAATCACCTCAGTCTCACTCACTTACTCTCTTCTTTCTCTCTTCCTTCCTCCTGACTCTTCTAATATCTGCCCCGATGTCTTTTCCTCTCTCCGCCCTCCCCCTTTCTTTCTTTACCCCCTTTCTTTGTCTTCAAGTCTCACATGAGAGGTGATCACTGCCCAGTCAGCCAATCAAATTAACAGCCATCATCGTGGCTGTGGCAGACCCGACACCATGACCTTTACTGGGAAATGTCATTTTATAATGGCCGTAATGTCCGTCTACTTAACGCCCAGCGATACCACTCACACAGCCCCACACACACTCACTCTCAGGTGCACACACTCAGACGAGGACTTACGATGCATACACATGCCTCGACATGACCATTTCTCTGACATTTTACCTTTATGACTCATTTCCACATAGGCTCTGTTTGAAATGGAGCCTCAGAAAACTTTTATGAAATTTGGTTCCATTAAATTGTTATCGTCCCATTTGCACTAACAGACTTCAGGACCCACTTCTGCCTGTGAAAACACTCTTTACCCTCGGATGTGCACTTTGACGAATGACAGATTTTGGATCTCTCTCGGAAAAGGTCTTATGGGCTTGACTCTCTCGTTACTAGTGGCTGACGTCAGCTAGCTTCTAACCTCCCCTGCCTGTCTCTCGAGATGGTATCTAAATGAGCAAATCCCCTTTCTCTCTTGTCTCTACCATTTTTGCAAGAGTGTAATTCTTTTTGGCAAAAGCCTCCCACTGTTTCCCTCATCCCAGTCCCACAGTGTCAGGGCTGAGTGAACCCTCCTTCACCCCTTTCTCCTGCCTTATATCCCACATGCATCAAACTTGGATGAAAAGCTTTAGCTTTCCAGGGAAAGAGATAAGGCTTTTTATACTGCCTATAATGCCATCCGCAAAATAAACTTTGTATATAATGTTACATTGCTAAAAGAGCTCTTGTTGAGAATATGAGATGTTAAATCAAATTTAAATTGACATGGTTATCCAGTGGGTGATTTCTCCCTCCTATCTTTTATAGGTCCTGGGTGATCGGTGCCATTGCTCTGCTGTGCCTGCTGGGCCTGACCTGGGCGTTCGGCCTAATGTACATCAACGAGAGCACCGTGATCATGGCCTACCTTTTCACCATCTTCAACTCCCTGCAGGGGATGTTCATCTTCATCTTCCACTGCATACTGCAGAAGAAGGTGAGGCACACACACACAGAGACAAAGATAGACGGAAATAGACGAGTTAGCGTGACAGGCAGACAAATACAAAACAAACAGAGACACACACATGGCGAGCAGTGATCAGCAGGGGACACCAAAAATATCTGCAGAGCTGTCAGGGGTTTGATTGGTCATTCTGTAACACTACCGGCTGCTCGATTCTCATGTTTTCACTCTCTCGCTCACTTTTCACTGTCTGACAGCAGGTAATAAACGGAGCTGCCGGTCTTACAGTGTTTCTGTCATCCCCCAACGGAAAAGACAGTTTTTCATCATCAGGCAGGGTCATCAAGCCGGAAATAGCATTTTTTCAAAAACTTTTGATAACATTTAGCTCCAGTTGTCCAAACTTTTGGACACATACAGAAGAAATATATCTGATTTGTGTCTAAAGCTGCTTTTGGACTGACATTTTTGGGAGGGGCGATATAAGAGAAAAAAACTATTTCCAAGTCAGTTGCTATTTTCCGGGAACTTTTGCTGCAAGCCCCCTAGTAAAATTTCGGGGAAATATCAGAAAACAGCCAGCGAGTGTGTGCTTTGATGATGTTTCCAACACAACAGACGCAAAACTAAATAAAAAAGAACAAAAACAAATATCTTAGGATGTGGCGTTCACGTAGAAGAGGCTTGGAAAGACGAGATTCAAGAGATTTTGACAATACAAAATGCCTCCTTCATGCTCTCCCCAGGCACCGCCCCTTGCCTGAATGTCCGTGACATTTTGCTGTTGTTGAGAGAGAGTCCGAATTGGACAATCTCCTGCGGCACTCTTAAAATGTGAAAGGCAAACTCCTTTTCTGTACCCATTTTGAGTTCATGTCTAAAAACGGCTTAAGTGGCAGCGATTTCAGGGATTTAATACATTGACCTCCTTCACATTGACACGCAGCTTCCCCCTCTTTCATTTTGAAAAGACAACCTATTTATATGTTTATATGTTTTGGGGTTTGTTTGGCCTAAAGGATTAGAGGCACTTGCGAGTACATATGTACCACTTTTGAAATTTGAATTATATGTGGCTTCCAGGAGAAGCCTTCACATTCTAACGATATTTTTACAGAGTCTCCCACACACTGTCAGTGCCTGGGAGTACAGAAGAGGAGTAGGATATGGAGAGAGAATTCATCAAATGCTTAATACTCTCGTCTGGCTGCCGTCCCGCAGAGAGTTTTTAGTTTTAAGTGTGTGAGCGGTAAACAAGTGCTGCGTGTGTGTGTGTGCAGATGTCAGCATGCACTGTACTTAGGTATGTGTTAGGCCACAGGATCACGTATCCTGAGAGACGTCCTCAGAACAGTGCTGAGGTTGTCTTTGGCATGTGGCCCGACATGGTTTCTCCCAAGATGCACGGAGCAACTCGCCACACAGCTGTTCAAACAGAGCACGTGGCAATACACGTCTGCCAGTCCAATGAGCTTGTTAAAAAGCAATTACGGCCCTATTTGCTCTAACTTGATTGGGATCTAAATGCAGATGTTTTGCGTGTGCAAGTGCGGCGTATGTCTCCCTAAGGAGCATGTCCATTTCAGACAGTTATGTGGCAGAAACAACATTTGGGTTGCCTGTTGACGTTTAAGTTTATGAAGTTAATCCTTTAATGTCTGCATTTTTATGGAGGCTTGTGTGTGTGTGTGTGTGTATTTGCACAACGAATTTGAGCAAGAAAATAAAGTTAACAGAGACACTTTATCAAGTTAAGCCCCTGCAGGCTGTTCTTTCTCTGGTATGTCGTCTTAAACAATACGCCTCAATATGTGCAAAGTGGAACATCAGTCCTTCATGCCTGCTTTTCACCTCCCCTAACCAGGTGCGTAAAGAGTACGGCAAATGTCTGCGCACTCACTGCTGCAGCGGCAAGAGCGTGGAGACGTCCATCTCCTCGTCCAGTAAGACCACCACCTCGCGGACGCCGGGCCGCTACTCCACAGGCTCACAGGTGAGCTTACCTGCCTGCACACCCGGACGCTACAGCACAGCAGACTCTCAGGTGAGGCCAGAGGACGCCATGAGGGTTTTGGGTTATCGCTGTTCGCTTTCAACTACTTTTATCGTAGCCATAAAAAAAACTCTGTTTGACATGGACGTTGCAGACTTTAAATGTGGATTCTGAGTTGAAAGTGAGATAGCCCAAACCCTGACTTGCACCTTGATGCTGACACACAGGCAGATGAGGCATAAATGGCATTAATGGGTAATTATTTCTCCCCACCTGTTTCTCTCTTGCTGGCCGTTGCTTTACTTTTTCCTGCCTCTCCCGCAACTAATTTGCCCTTCGTTTGCACACCATCCCCTTTTATATTTCTTACTGCATTTCTTTCCCTCTTTTGTCATCATGCCTTCCCCTCCCTTGACTTCCCCCATCCTTCCTTCCCTCCTGCCCTTTACATTGCTGCCTCATCTTTACCCACACCTTCTCTACCTCCGTCTCCCTCTCCTCCTATTTCTCTCGCCTCTCTCTTTTTTTTCTTCTATGTATAGAGTCGTATCAGGCGGATGTGGAATGACACTGTGAGGAAACAGGAGTCCTCCTTCATCACTGGAGACATCAACAGCTCTGCCACGCTCAACAGAGGTAACCACGGGATACCTACCATTTGCATCCTCATCACTGTCACCATATCTACTTTATTAATAGCGGGAGGCCCAGACAGCATACGCTGTCATTTAGTAAAGTGGTAGGAGTCCAAACTTCTGATAACGGTTCTTGTAGAGAGTCAGATTAGCTGAATAGGGTGTAAATATCACAATATCATCATGTTTCAAAAGGATGATTTTACAGGAAAAAAAGTTTGTAGTTAAAACTGAAACCGGTTTGTGGTTTCATTTAAAATCGACAGAGTTCTGTAGAAACACAGTGTTGATGGCTCCTATACATCTTTTTCCTGGGATGGTGTTGTTTTGATGCATAGTGGGTGAGAAATCCTTTAGCTGAACACGTCTATAGCCTTTATTATTATACTGGAAATTATGTAGAGTTAATTAATGCTTTGTTATTAACTGAATGTAGTAGGGTGTCTCTTCAGACGAAGATACAAGTATTAACGGGATACTTCACTCAAAAAAACTCATTATCTACTCACCACTATGCCGATGGAGGGGTGGGTGAAGTGTTTGAGTCCACAAAACACTTCCAGGCTAAACAGTGTTGCAGCCAAGTCCAAAACAATTGAAGTAACTGGGGGACCACTTCTTTAAACACCAAAAATATCAAATCAAATCAAATATACTTTATTGTCACAAGGGGAAATTTGTCTCGGGCCAAAGTGCTACATCGGCTACAGAACAGTACAACAAACGAGAACAAAAACTAAAAACAGTACACAAGGACATATCATGTAAGACCCAGAATAATAATGCAGAATAAAAGTGAGTTGAACATTGCACCTGCCCCGAAAAACCAATGCCTCCATATTGCTGCTGTGGTGTCATCCAAGTGTCTGGAAGCCCAGGTATTCAAATTCGACTCGAAAACTTTACTTTCTGGGTGAATTAACACTTTAAGACCGACTGTGTGTTAGTTTCCAGCAAAATTACAAGGAATGTTTGGTAGTGCTGCAGCAGTGCAAAGTTTTGCAGAAGGTTCTTCACCTAAGCACCTGGGTGTTCAGTCGAGCTTATCTGAAGGCTACAGTAATTACTCTGATTTTAAATGAGTATTAGGCTGAGCCCGCTGCATTCGTAACTGTCTGTTGCTGTCCCTCCAGAGTAAAGCCACAGTAATGGTCTGTGAAAAAGGAACCCATGAGTATGGCTGTCTGAGGGCCGGGGTAATGAGGACACAGACACCCAAAAGGCTAGACATTTTGACACACACATTCAGACAAACACACACACACACACACACACAGTGGAACTTGCACACATACAGTACCATTTGTTAGCATCGAAGTCGAGGTGTGGCCCTCGCTTCCTTCAGGCCACTAATAAGCTGTTAGCATGACAGATTGATGCTAAAGCAGACACGGTGTGTGTCAGCACCTGAATTATCACACACTTAGTGAGGCAGGGCTTAAGACACCCCCTCCTCCTCCTCCTCCTCCTCCTCCTCCTCCTCCTCCTCCTCCTCCTCCCTCACACTTTAAAGTGTGGAGCCGAGAGGTGCTCAGCCAGTAGATCTCAAACGACTACACACTGTGGCTTAAGGATGGAGTGGAATAAACTGGATATTCTGATGGGGGACTGACTTGTTGAAATTAGGAGAGAGTAAAATGGAGGTGTGTGTTCACTTTCATTATTATGGCTTTTGTCTTTCTTGACGGAGTATGAGGGCCACTTAGACAGGAAATATAATCTCAGATTTCAAAGAATAAAGTCATTCTCCTTTCTTCTTATTTTTTTTAATCTCATGATATTTAGATACAACTTTATTCTTGTAATTTTATGAATTTTTTTCTAATTGAATTGTGGATTTTTCTTGTAAATTGCAATTTTACCTTTGTTATATCGTCACTTTTTGGTCATTCAATTATATATATTTTTTCTTTCAATATCATGACTCTATTCTCTTAATATGACATTATTTTCAAAATAAAATATTTCTTCACTATGGCCCTAATACTCTGTCATAGTTTTTTGTTGTTTTGGGATTAAGGGTTTAAATTACACATTTGGTCACATTGACAAATTTCCCTTTATGCTTTTATTATATCCGTTTTAATTAATGTGCATTGTGCACTACAATTTAGAGTTGTTAGGATAGTTTTAGTTTTATTTGAAGACGTTCCAAACTGAAAACACAGACGCTCTAAAAGATTGTGGTATTTTCTTTTAGCTGAAGAAAAAGAAAGCGACACCACAGAGATGGTTTGGTGCCTTACTTTTCTTCCCTCCTCTAACTCGTGTTTTGAAGCTATATGACATTCATCCGTGTTTATAGCGGTAGCGGTAGCGTGAGGATGATAGGAGGAAGAAGAATGTACAGGAGCTGTCACGGTCGTTCCTCTTCTGTTTTCCTGCAGTGTCTTAATGTGTACATGATCCGTCTCCCACCTGGGGAAGAAATGCTCTGGGAACACTTTTTTTGTGGCCCCTTTGTCCATTAACTATCCTGTAGTCATGCTTCTCTGCTCAAGCCTATTGAACTGCAGCACAATCTTCTTCAAGCATTGCTATGTTCTCCTTGTCTCTCTCTGTCTGTCTGTCTGTCTGTCTGTCTGTCTGTCTGTCTCTCTCTCTCTCTCTCTCTCTCTCTCTCTCTCTCTCTCTCTGTCTGTCTGTCTGTCTGTCTCTCTCTCTCTGTCTCTCTCTCTCTCTCTCTCATCCCATCCCTCAGCCTGTATGCAGTGGCTGCAAGAATGACTCGTCAAGCTTTTTCTTGGCTTTCACCTCAAACTATGTTTGCTTGTTTGATTTACTTGTCCTCTTCTCTCCCTCTTTCTTCCACACACTCCCCTTCCATCTCACTCTCCCTTCCTTTTTCCCCTTCTTACTTACTTCCACTCTGCAACGTCTACACACTTTCTCCTTTAACCTCTATCTCTGCTCTGCCTTTTTTTTTTCTCTCGAGTGCCTCTCTCTGCTTCTCTCTTGACTTGGCTGTTGCTTTCCCTCTCCTCTTCCTCTCTTGTCTTGGCTGTCGCTCTTCCTCTCTCCCTCTCTCTTTCTATCTGCCTGTACCAGGAGCCATGGCTAATCATCTTATAACTAATGCTCTCCTTCGTCCCCATGGTACTAACAATCCTTATAACACTCTCCTGGGGGACTCGGCAGTCTATAATAACCCAGCCGTGGGCATGTACAACACCCAAGGTGTGCATCATGTTCCTATTACCAACATTTAATATTTGGAAAGTTCGCTTTGAGTCTTTTGTTCGCCACATTGCATTTCTTTTTGCATGGTCATTTCATTTTGAAATGTTTGCCACCATGATGCACTTTTGGCTGCGTATCTGATCTCGCCTGATTATGGCTCCCAAGTAAGGCGATCAATCACACTGCAATAATCTCTCACAATGGACACCCACTGGCAGTTCTCACAGCACATAAATGTATCAAACAGTAAAAAACCTCCACACCATTATTTATTTTATGCAATAGATGCACTCTATAATTTATAAGCTACTTGGGAGCCATGAAATATTTGTATTATTTTGTGTGAATGCTCATATTTTATACCGTGCTTCATTTTGAATGCCACATTGCACATATCAATTGGGATTTGTGTATTGCTTTACACTGCATGTGGACAATATATATATATATGCTGTGTTTTAAATGCAATTTGTTTTGTGTGTTTTCATGTTTTTTTTCTGTGTTTAATAAATAAAATCAGACAGTAAACAATAAGACCCTGAAAAACTAGACTTGGATTTTAAGCATCTGACAGGGTTTTCTTTGTTTTCATTCACGCCTCCAATTACTGTGCAACTGTTGATTTTGTAGCTGCTGAAATTTGTTTCTCTCTATGTGAGAACTCACGTCTGTGTCTCTTTTCTCTCTTCTCCCTCATGCTGTCCATCAGCACCTTACCGAGACACAAGTATGGACTAAATTAATACTCACCTACTTCAATAACATTGACTTCTCTCTCCCTTTGCGTCCAAAGCACTCTGCCTAACATTTTCAGTCTATTTTCAGACATGCTTCTTTTTTTTTTCACAAATCATGAGTCAGTGCACACAGTAATACACTTGTCTTATTTGGTTTGTTACACAGTTTTGGATTCCTGTTTGACAAAATGCTATTTCTTGAGAAATTTATTTATAGTAATAATAAAACAAGCTTTCGCACTGACTCATTGAATTGAAATATTGCGGATGCAAATTGGGCAAATCGAAAATCGAGTTATATTTGCTCTTGGAAATTACTTGCAATCTAATTACTTAAAGCGTTATTTTTGAAACATTTATTTTGCATTGGGAGTGTAACTGCTCCTTTAGTTTTGCTGTGGTTCTGGCAGTAATTAAGAAAAAGAAAGTTCTGAGGTTTCTCTTAAATTAAGCATTTTTCCTTCCAAGGAAATGATCATTGCTACTTTTTTAAAATCCTCAATTCACAGCACACGCTACGATATCAAACAATAATTAAAATCTTTCGTCTGAGAAATCCACTCGGTATATTTTAAGGAACCTAATAATTATCAAAACATTTTTTTTTCATTATTTGCTCCTCAGAGGGCATCCTGAACAACGCAAGAGACTCCAGCGTTATGGATACACTTCCTCTCAATGGTAACCATGCCAACAACTACACCATGGCCAGCAGCGAATACTTGAGTGACTGCGTCCAGATTCTAGACCGAAGCGGTGGATACGGCACCCACAGCAACCACAAGGAGACCACCCTGGAGAAGAAGATCCTCAAGGAGCTGACCTCCAACTACATCCCGTCCTACCTCAATAACCACGAGCGAGCCACCACCGAGCGCAACCACAACCTGATGAACAAGCTGGTCAACAGCAGCATGACGAACGGAGGTGACTGTTTTGATTCACCTCAAACTTGCTGGTGCACACTCACCTGTCTACTGCTACAACTATCTTATAAAGCCGTCTGGCGTCTGTTTCTAGTTTGACCAATTACATTTGAGCAGGTTTTGGTTGCCCGCAGGTCAACAGTCCTTGTGGTGACCAACCAAATTGACTGAAATGCATCGGATCGGCTTTTTCATTTACCTGCATTCCTATGCAGATAGCTCTGAAAATAGATTATCCAAAATGGCATCTGGACACCTACTTTAAGTGTCACCCCATGGGGACCAATAAAGGATTACCTTACCTTAAATATTGGAAGTTTCCCTCAGATGCTAATTTGTCGTCAGACGATAGCCAATGGGCTCCGAGACTGATCAGCCTTCATCTGCGTTCATGTTTCAGGCCACCTGTTGAAGGCATGTCCAGTACTCACTTTACTGTTGGCAGTTTTTCATCTCTAGCTGCTCCTGAGAGAAATACTGTAAGTGGCTGTAAAGCTGCTAAATGCTCAGTGCCATTTTGTGCTGGGCAGGTTGTGTACAGTGGCTTTTTAGAGCTGTTTCAATGAGCGGCCTGCTGTGACTTCAATCGGCTCTGACGAGTGCCGAGGTGAAAAACCAGAACACTGAGATTATATCCCTTTGTATAAGTGTTGGGAAAATGCAGGTGAATGAGTCAGATGATAATATGAGCAACGCCTTTCCTATTGTAATTTGATCCACCGTTAATATGAAAATATCGATTGCACTTCACATGACGTTCTTGATGAGTTGAAATCACCGCTGTGGAAGCGGCGCTGCTCGGTGTTCAACATTAACTGTCGGCGATATGCTATAACCATTTGTCCTGCTTTCTTCTTTCAGGGAGCCTGGCCGGCGGCAGCAGCAGCAGCAGCAGCAGTGGAGTCAGTGGGTGTTTGGGCAGCGGTAAAGAGGACAATGGGCCCATGGTTCTGGACAACCCTGCAGCCTTCCCCCACGAGGAGAACCTGGGATTGGAGATTATCAGAGAGGAGTCCAACGCTCCTCTCCTGCCGCCACGGCCCCCGCCGCCAGACAGCCACCCGCCACCGCCGCCTCCCCCGCACAGCTTCTCAAGGCCACGGCGCATTCCCCAGGAGACCAGCGAAAGCTTCTTCCCCCTACTGACCAACGAGCACACCGAGGAGCAGACGCACTCGCCCAACCACAGAGACTCACTCTACACCAGCATGCCAGTGCTAACGGACCTCCCGGATGGGCAGATGAACGGCCTTACAGACGGAGAGGAAGAGAGCTCGGGGGAGCTGCAGCCCTGTAAGAGTGCTACGGCCCCCGAGCTGGATGACGTCTACTATAAGAGCATGCCAAACCTGGGCTCCAGGAATCACCTTCACGAGCTGCAGACCTACTACCACATGGGCCGTGGTGGCAGTGATGGATACATGGTGGCCGGGAACAAAGAGGAGTCTGATTCATCACCCGAGGAGCCGCCCGTAGACCCTTCCCACCTGGTTACCAGTCTATAGAGCCAATAAAGAGACTTGTTTTTTTCCCTCCCCAGTCCACTCACATTTCCAACCTCCCAATGAAAACATTCTGTGTTGTTGACTGACAGACTGAGCTGGCCCGCCCCTGGATTGACGTACTGTGTGTTTGTGTGACATAAACTATGGTTCATGACAATACGGTTGAGATATCGCTGGTCATATCAAAGCAGGGACTGAATGTATTGTCATCAATGGAGCACACTGAGAGCCTGGGCGGTTCTGAGAGACTTTGTGAACATCAACGAGAATTGGAAAGGAAGTGGGGGGGGGCTCTGTAATTTTACCCCACCTGTGACTTTAATTTGGGATCTTGGATTGACCGTAGCCCTACAAGTTCCCCAATATGGACCTCTAGCAGATCATAGCGTATAGTCTCCACTACCACCACTACAGGGGCATGACCCCCCCAGCCCTGGTTAAAGGAGCTGCTTGTCTGTTTTGTCTGTATGTCTGTCTCTCTGTCTCACTTTTAAAGACACGTACTGGGATGACGTTTCCAACTCTCCAAAGGGCAGAGCAGGATATTCAACTCTGGTGCGCATAAACACAAACTGGCCCCCAAAGAGGCACTGCCCCACTCCTTGCCAATCAAGTGGAGGATGTACGATAATATGCTCTCACTCGTGACCATCCCAAAAACATTTTTAATGGACAACCGAAACTGTAACCATATCACGCTGATGTACTGAATTCTTCTTCCTTCGTATCTGCTAAGCTGGAGTTGTGTCCGGGCTGGTGTAACATTCCTGCGAGCTGTAGTGACTGCGGCTATACCGTGTATTCCACTGAAAACTAAGAAGGAAGATCATATTACAACAGACTGGATTTAAAAGAAAAAAAAAATTAAAGAATGGGTTCCATTTCTTCTCCTCTCTTCTGTGAAAGTTTTCAGTTATGGACGGACTACGAGGAAATCACAAACTGTTTCTATGTATTGTACAGAATACAGATACAGATACAAATGTTGCATATGACCAAGTCTTTTATTTTTCAATTTTTAGGTTGCAAACCTTTTGTCTGTGGAACCGTTCTGGGAAGTCATGATATGTTCTCACGTGTAGACTATACAGAACGAGCAAGGGACTATCTCTCATGACACTGTTTCATAAATACAGAGACAGTTACACACTCCTTAATTAATACGCATATACCCCACGCACACCTCATTCTGGTCCTTTTATAGCAACACTGTCACTCACATTCTGCAAATCAACTGTTACTATATACTTTACCACTGGGTAGTTTTGAAAGTAAAGGGAAAAAGAAGTGGTTATAGCTTATGGAGGAGACAGTTACTTTGGAAATGCTACGTTTTAGTAATTGCTGGAAGTGAGTCTCTTCTGATTTGTTCTCGAGGAAAGCATTTCCTTCCTTTAGGCACAAGAAGGAGCCTGGGTGAAATACGATATCAGATACTTGGAGGAACACAACGGTTTATGAAGCATATCCTCTCTATTTGCCAAATGTTCTACAAATCGACATTACCTTGCTGTGCTGGGTGAGATCTTACTGTGCAGGTGAAAGGATGCTGAGAATAACAAGCGGCCTTCTCAAAAACTAAATAAGAGAGAATTAACACTGCTTCCATAAATTGAGAAAGGGCGGTTCTCACCTGTGAAATGCCATGAGTGACTCCCCATATATGTACTGAAGATGTGAAAACTGCACACAGCAGCACTGTCCAATGTGGAGAGCCAATGTTTACTTATTTAGGAGGAAAAATTTAAAAAAGTGTATGAAGTTTAGCTTGCACATGTATCCCACAAGCCCCCGCGCCATGTCCCCAAGAGAGAAATTATTTATTTATCTGTTTATTGGTTTAAAGTTAGCAAAACAAGCTTGGAGGAAAGGAAGCTGGCTTTAGACGGGAGAAAATAAAGTGGCACTGGGTTTATTTTTTTGTTTCTTTTTTTAAATTATTATGATCATTATTATTATTACAATATTATTGCTAGTTATTTATTCTTTTTGTATGGGTTCCAAGTTGAATGATCTCATAACTAATATTTGTTGTAACAGTGAAAGTTGTTTGCCAACAAATAAATTACTGACATAGCGTTGTGGTTTTCCGCCTCCATCAGTCATTACATCCAAATTGAATGCAAACACAAAAGTTTGAAGAGCCGCAGCGTTTTCACTTCA
The DNA here is from genome assembly GCF_022539355.2 of Hippoglossus stenolepis. NCBI lineage: Eukaryota > Metazoa > Chordata > Actinopteri > Pleuronectiformes > Pleuronectidae > Hippoglossus > Hippoglossus stenolepis. The sequence goes on from NC_061484.1 coordinate 16,255,432, forward strand.
AATACGCATTTCTGGCTCATTAGGGAAATGACATACTGTGCATATAGCAACGGACATTGTGTTACATGCATTTCTGTACTCGTGTTTCACTCTCAGATGAAATCCTGCCATAAGAAGTGTAAAAACTCGGTGGCCTGGCTGGGTGTATAGGAGGGGTTCTGAACATAGTAGTTGTGACGATTAGAAATAGCAGTTTTAAGTCATTATCAGACCAGCTTCACTTGCAGCAAGACAATTTACAGCACCATAGGTAACACTTAGACATGTAAGGGATTTTTTGCAGACCAGCTGAAAAAAAGATCCTTTGTCTGTAGCCAACTCCAGAGATAGTGGGGGGTCGCACGTCTGTGGCACTTTCATTTTGAATCCAAAAGACCTGCAGCTTAGGTTAATTGGAGAATATAAAATTGCCCGTTGCTGCCGTTGGTGAATGTGAGTGTTAATGGTTGTTTTTCTCCACATGTCAGCCCTGGAATACACTGGTAACCTGTGTACTGCCCCTCCCCTTTTCACAGTTTCACTGGTACACACACTATATATGCATGCACCAGTTCTCCAATATAGAGACTTAACTTTTCACCCATTTACACTTCCCATATGTATGGACCTGACCTGCAAGAGTCAAGTGGTATGAAGAATTACTTCCCAACAAACCACCTGTGAAGTGGTTATGTGCACCATTAAATCAGCTGTGTGGGTTGAGAGGTGTGTGTAATAGACATGTTTGTGTAAGAAGAGCCTTTATTACTTAGGTCTTATTCCAGGCTTTACAGACTTTCATCTGAAACAGTGTCCTACATTTGCTGAGCTTGATGCAACAACACTTACAGAGATATTAGAAAAAGGAGACATGGACAGAGAGCGTCACATTCCAGGACTCAGTTTGTTCTCCAGCACATAATCATTTAAATGGATCTGCTTCTTCAACCTCCACAGCCTCTGCCTACATGGTCAGCACCAAGGCCAACAGGTGAACTCGTTGGCTATCAGTACAGATGCCAATCAGTACAGATAGAAGCTGTAAGTGGTGGACAGGTTGCAGGGTCCTTGGACACCTTCAACAAGATTTCTAAGAGATGTTGCAATGAACTGTTAACATCTTATCAATATACAGTCCAAATGACCCTGCTTTTTTCAATGGTTCCTAGTAAGAATTCTGGCCACAATTATTACGGAAATTACGAGTAAAGAGGTTTTCCTCTAGAAAGTTCTTTTGTGTGACTTTAATTGAGGGCCATCAAATCACAAAATTGGAGGCAGAGGCAGCAGATGATTCCTGGCGTGTGTTCATTTAGTTGTGGCTTTGATTTCCAGTTTTCTTCCTTTTCTTTCTGCATTGCTTTGACAGCTAACATCGCATGTTAGCCTGAAACCGGCTATGTTGTGTCTCTCAAGCATGAAACTATGATTGTTGTCGTTATGACGATCGCAACTGCACCATTGGACACACCCACCATCAAGCGTTAACACAACACGTGTGTGAGGAACAACAACTTCTGTTTGTTTTTTATCACAATCTATTTCGAAGAAAGGCCTTACAGCATAATTTGTTGGAAGGAAACGTTCCCTTCCAATGTTCAGATACACTGTAGATGTGTAATGTCAATTGAAAGTTACGTTAATATAACATATATTCACATACATATTGGTATCACTTGACATGTCATCTGAAAAGTTCATGTTGTACTTTTAATCTTACTTGAGTACATTTTTTAACTTAAAATGTGTGGAGTTCTTCCTCCACCACTGATAGTTTAGCTCAAGGCTGCTCTGAGACTTTGGGAGTTTCATGGGTGCACCAAGACCTCACTGTTGGTTTGTCCCACTCCCCCAAACACACAGTACAACTTAATGGAGAGACAGAGTGTTCCCTCTAAAGTATCAATTAATTATCCAATTTAAAAATGTAAATTTTTACAAATAGAGTACGAGATAATTAGAGGTATGTGTGTCCAGACTGCACATTTAATGCTCCGTGTTCAGGGCTCATGTTTCTAAATCCTGGCTGTGAGACTGACAATGCTGGCACATGACAAAGATATCTGTAAAAGAGCAACTAGCCCTAATTACATTGCAACCTGCTCCCATGCATATAAATATTCTCTCTGATGGCGGCTCGGGTTGTATTTGTTCTAGTGGTGCAGATTTACAGACTTGAAGTGAAACTGAAGGTGACAATAATGTTTGGCTAACACATCCCAGACAGTTGGTATCAGTGGTTGACCTACAATGAATTTCCAATATACTAGTGAAAAGAAAAACGAAAATTAAATGTCTCTGGTCTCGGATAAATTTCAAAAGCTTCGAGAAAATCGCAATATGCCATTTTATTTGCAGCAGTGCCCCCCACAAACGCTTCTTTTGACTCGGTTGGGTGTAATCTCTGCACAGTATCTATGTTATATTGAGGACTTTCCATATTTCTTATCTACTTTGATGGAAGATTTGGTTCATGGAAAGCAAAGGAGAGAAAATGACAGGAAAAAATGGAGTTAGAATATAATGAGAAAAGGCAGGGAGACTGCAAAAAGGAATGATAGTGCGAAGTAAAAGCAAGCATTGGAAAAAAATAATTTTTTTTAAAATAAATGTATTTTAGTTTTCTCCAAAACTAACTGGAGCCACCTAGTGCTCCCCCCTTCCCTCCTTCCCTCCTGTTCCCCTCTTCCCTCCACCACTGCCAGTAGCAGGCTGATTAAACGAGCGTTGGTCTATGTGGGTCATATCTCTGCTGGAGTGCTCTGATCGGTTAGTGCTGCCTGGCTGTGTTATCTTCCCGCGCTCTCTGTTTCCCTCCTTCAAGGGAAGGCATTCAGTATGTCTTACAAGGTGACATGTCTCTCAGACTCAGCTCGCAGACCAAAGGCAGAAGACTGCGAGGATGCGCAGGGGTGTAAATTAAAGGGAATACATCTGTTTATTGTATATGATTAATTAATGATGGTGGCAAGCTGAGGGAATCTAAATGTGGAAACTCTAATACAAGGGGTACAAAAAGCAAAACAGAGCAGGGAGCGTACAGTAACAAATCCTTCCTGGAAAGCGACTCTGGGCTTAAAATACTTCAGAGCTTTTAGAAAAGGTTCATGCACAGAAATATTCTTTTTGCAATTTGAGGGAATGTGCTGAGAAACAGCAATATCGAAATTAAAATCAAGAAATGTTGGATGTCACGGAACATAAATTGAAGACACACCTACAGACGGCATAAAACATTCAGTTATGTCATGTCAGTTGCATCTTGACTTGAATTTATATGGCATTCCCTAAGGGTTTATGCTAGTGTTTTGTAAGGCTGCATTGCAAGCATCTGTTTACAGTTGAGATGATGTCTTGAGTAGGCCTGGTGATACTGTTAAATGTTTGGCTGAATAGGTGTCTATGTCCATCCATGGCATCTAAAGTTACACTTGTCACTTTTTCTGTTTTTCATATTATTCAAGTAATAAACAAATATCGGTATCGGCTATCGGCTAGATTGTTGTTTTAAATATCGGTATCGGCCAAGAATTTCCATATCAGTGCATCCCTATCGATTTGTTCTAAATCTGATCAGTGTGGTCTTGTCTGCCATGTATTCCCTTAAAGCTAGGGTTGGTAATCCTGGAAACACTAGCAAGACGAGGCTACACTATGCAACCGATACATCCCACCCCCTCCCATCGACCCTCTCGTCAAAGCTACGCCCCAAAAACACATGAACTGCCTGACAACTGCCGCAAGCCGACTTTTCAATGACCCGCTCGCTAACTTTTAGCTATCGTCTCTGCTTCATCTGTGTTTGTCGCTCTAGCTTGTGATTGTGCACAGTGAGAGCACGGGTACATGGACCAATCATTTCAAACAGTCCGAATTGCATGATTGGTCGTGTTTATTACAGTCCTGTCAAGGCCACAGACACTGGCTTTTTTCTTTATGTTTGATGACTACCAGGACGTGAAGTGGATTTCAACAAATAAAATCAAAATTGTTACAGAAACAACTTACCAACCCTGCCTTTAATGTCCAGTTAATGTTGACCCTGAGCGTTCAAAGGTACCTCACAGATTTATTAACATGGCTCTAAAGCTAATCAGTATGTTTTTTTCTATAAATGATGTGATGAATGTGACCTGATTCGCCAGTGGAATCCAGCGTTAGCGATGAGTGTGGATGAATGGCTTGGTAACAGGCAGCCCCCATTGTGAAACTGATATTACATTGTGGTCTCTGTTAATTAAGGCAACAATGGCATTTAAAGCTGAGTTTGAATTTGATTAAATATGAAAAATCAGCACATCCATACACACTATGACATTTCAAGATTTCCATCCCATTTCCTTCTTCTGCACCGTTGGGCACTATAATGCACAAGAGGGACATTTCCCAGCCATTCTGGAATCTAGCTGCTGATGGATTTGAAACACATGACCTTGCATTCTAGATTTCCTGGCCAGTCGTTGGAATTTATTGTATTGTCCGGGAATTTCATCATGTTGGATGAAATTCCCGGACAATACAATGTGGCCATTCCTTCGTTGATTAGCAGCCCGCTGCGAGTGAGAGCTGAAGAGTCTTTCTCCGAGCCACATCATATTAGCTGAATGGCTCTTCTCGCCCTGACCTCTGGAAACACATCAAAATGCACAGGGGTTCCTCCGCTGACCTATGTGTGTATGTAAGCTTGTGTGTGTGTGTGTGTGTGTGTGTGTGTGTGTGTGTGTGTGTGTGTGTGTGTGTGTGTGCGCAGGCATTTCTATGCCAGCTCATTCTCTTGGGCAGCCCGTGGGCTGCAGCATATGCACACTTGCTCATTGATTCCTCACCTTAATTTTCTGTGAGAGCACTCATTGGAAGAAAAACACTTAACAGGTACACACAGGCCGCCCTGAATAATTCACTCTTATTGGTGAAAAGAGAGAAAGGAAGGCGTAGTTGGCAAAAAGAGTGGTAGAGTGACGGTGAGCTGTAGAATAGGAGAGTGGGGAGAGGCTGGCTGTCGATCCACTGGCCTGTTTTTTAAAAATTTGGTTTGGGGTGGCATGGCGTCTCTGCTGCCTCTGCTGTGAGTCACGCTCACTGCGTCTTTTCAGAGCGTGGAGGCTCAGCAATGGAGATACTATTTTGGGAACGTATTGGGAGCCCAGAAAATACTGACATTTAGATTATTGCCGGGATGGAGAGGGAGAGGGCTAGTCATTAGAGTGTATGACAGATATGCCCGGTGTGCTTTATGGAGAGCTGGTACAGCAGGCCAGGCACATGTCAAATTTCTCTCTGAAACATATTCATTTACTGCTTTTAAACTGAAGAGCTGATTAGTTTGCCTCAAATGTGCAAATCAGATTCAATTCACACTACATGGTGGAGAAAAGGCTGAGGAAAGCCTGTGCACATGAACAGATGTACTGTAAGTCCTGGAGACACTCAAACACACTGGGCATCTGTGTGTTTTCATACCTCGACTGTGCAGTCTCTGACCTTTGTGATATTCTGTGCAAAGGTGGAACCGAAAAACTCCATAAACTTGTGTTAACAATGGAGCCTCCCATTGTTCCCCTGACTCGACTGTACCTGTTGTTCTTGTGTGCTTCAGTGCTGCTGCTGCCAGGTAAATACACACGACTGCATGGAAAGCAATGGGTAACTTACCGAAAAGCTACTGTACATTATGAATTTAAAGGTTATTAATAACATAATTAATTACAAAATTAGGGAATTCACATTAAATATTATGTATTAAATGTTAAGTATTTAATAATATATATGATATATGCATTATATTTTGTGTTGTTACCTCCGCCCAGGCCATGTCCATTGGTTGGTCTGTAAACAAGATTACGCAAAAAACTATTTAACAGATTACCATTGTGGAAAGATGTGGCATGGATCAGGGAAGAACCCATTAACTGTTGGTGTGGATCTGGATTAGAGGATTTTTTTTTTACTTTTGTTAACTTTGTGAAAGAGCATTTGTTTTATCAGAGAAAAACTCTGGCATGTTAAGGGGACTGATATTTATGAGTCAGTGCAGTTTGGTGCAGATCCAAATAAAAATTCTCCTCAATCTAGTGAATTTAAAAGTGGTTGGCGGAGGAATTTATGGGCATTTAGTGACCTTACAATAGAAGAACATTGGGACTTTGTGACCATTCCGTATTTCGAAATTCTCTCTTCTTGTGAACAGAGCAGTTATTGACACTGGATTATCTAAGTAAAGTCAAACCTGCCTCACATTGCAAAGAAGTGAAAAGCAACAACATTGTGTCGTTTACCCAGTTTATAATTTCTTCTGGATGTTAAATGGAACCAGGAGCCTACGTTTGGCTACACCTACGTCTTTTCCACCTTGTTCTCCATCTCTATCATCAGTTGTGTAATGAACTGAAATTACAGATGTTTCATTTAAACCCCAATACTGGGTAATTTCATGTATTAGTGAGGTGTAATAAGTGTTGTAACAGGGTTTTCCCTGGGTTTCTGAGGGGGGGGGGCTCAGGTGCTGTGTTGACTTGGGGGAATATGCATTTCCTTCATCCTCCTATAGCCGTCTGACAATTCAAAGATTGTTTGGCTGCTTATTACAAATTTCATTAGGTTGAATGTCTGTAGAGGGACACTGTGGCCACCGGTCAGCTGACTGAGTTACCATAGAGAATTGATAACTCTCACTCTCATTCCTCACATCTAATTATTTTCTCTGACTTTTAATACTTTTTTTCGACTTTAGTCTTTTTGAGCTCATCATCTGTGACTGATTTAATCCATGGCTGTTTGACAGTTTTTCTCCCTGGTTCAATTCTGCAGTCGGGAGAAATGCATCTCCCTCGGTGGTGGCAGAGCACATTACACAACTCCTGCAGGTTTAACTGAACTAAACAGGCTGTTTAACTCTACAACACTCAGTATTGACAAACATGAAAACACTGCAAACACTACCCCTAATGCAACACCCTGTAAAAGTGTAAATATCATTAAGAATATATGTGTATTGATTGAACACATTATTGTTTAGTCCTCAAATATAAGACAATCCCAATTTTATTTTTATTTTATTAAGATCCAGGAAAACAACACACTCTTACATTATGGCCTCTGGTGTGTCCTCTCCCCAGAGAATTATAGAGAACTCTCATCATAGTTTTTTTTCATTCTTAGAGTTTAGGCATTTTGGCTACACTATGTAATGACGTGAATGAAGTGCTGGGTCTGGTCTATGGAGTTCATTCATTGCATCTGTAATGACATTTCCCACTGGACAGAAAAGTCGCCCTGGTTTTATCATGAATCCATAAAGCGGCAGAATGTGCTCAAAAGAATCATAATGAAAAGCTATTTGTCTTGCAAAAAGAAAGGGAAGAACTATTTCCATTCACGTATTTTCTCCTGCAGAGCAGATAAATATACACAAGCACCTCACACTGTTACCAAGATAACCTCTGCTGGTTCCTTCATTTTCTAAACTCATTATACTTTCTTTCTTTTTCCGGAAATCTTTGAAAATGAACTTGCTCTGCCTTCAGTGTAAATCGTCTGTACGAAATGACACACAAAAGTACTCTCAAATACGTTCTCATTTTGATGGGTTAATTGCGAGAGAGAGAAAAATGGAGATAGAAAATAAACATCCAAAGCACAAAGACTGCTCTGTCTATGTCCAACTTTTTTATTTATAAGAGGTTTCAGGTTTGATAACCAGCTGTATCCTTCTCTGACCATGTTGTGTTGTTTTGCACTATACATCACAGGAATCCGAATCTGAAATTGCCTCACATACATTTTCTCTCAAGTTCAAACATTTCAAGTGGGCATCTATCGCGTTGAGCTATCACGTCATTCACATTGTCTATTCGCGTTTTTGCATTGACTCGTTATTGAATCTCATCATGTGAAAAAACGCTTTGCGTTTGGTGTGAATGCAACATTATATATCTACAATGAAACCCCTACAGGCGGTCCAGAATACAGCAGCACATCTATTCTTTGATCAACATGTCATTCCGCTGCTCATCGACCTCCACTTCCTACTCACGGCCACCTGACTCAAATTCCAGTTACCGTAAGGCAGTCACAGTTCACACTCTTCTCCTATGGGATTCTCTGATGGTGGAACAAGCCACAAAATGCTATCAGAGCAGCCCCCCCTCTCACCCTTCAAGACCCTGTCCGAGACTCTTCTCTTCTGCGAGCACCTCCCCTCCTAACACCTCTAACACCCTAACATGCCTAACTAGCACTTACTGTGCACTTTTGAAGCGCTCCTCTATCTGATCTCCTGCACTTTGTCTTATTGAGCAGATTTGGCACTTAGTACAAGGTCTCCTACTGTACTGAAGCTTTAGTGTTGTCCCTCAGTCGTAACTCACTTTGGATAAAAGCTTCTGCCAAATGAGTAAATGTAAATATAAATAAATAAACAAGGAGAGAAACAAATGAAACAAAAGTCACAAACGTTTGGCAAAAGGAAATAAAATTTCCATTTTAACATTTTAAATATGGTGTGAGGAGAATTACCTGAATATGATTTTTAATTTAGAATATTTTGGTTTAAACTAATTGGAACCTGTATCATGTTCACCATAGAGAATCCATTACCTTATGGAGCAATATGACTGTGACTCGTTTTAAGTGTTTTGTTTGAAACAGTATGGATGTAGGGCATATCTGCAAAAGAACAGACAGAGTTCTGCGAGCTTTCATGGGCAGCAAATGTGATGGGGGACAGAAAAATACAATTACACTGTTGTTATCTAGCTATTGATTCCATAACTCTCAGTCTGTCTCTCTTTGAAATGCATATCTCAAGAACCGTTCTTATCTGCTTCACACTTGACTTGCGTATTGTTAAGTGCCCAAGCAAGGGCAGTGTTGAATTTGGTGCGATTTGGACACGTGATACATTCAGTATTAATGGAAAATAGTGCCTTGCAGTCAGTGGAGGCAGGGCAGCGTGCTGTGCTAACAGGCAGTCTCTGGACAGAGTTGAACATGTCTTCATCTACGTCCTTGGATAACCTACACTATATAATAATATCTTTCCCCCCCAGATCATTTTATCCATACTGTTTTCACACTGCATCTATTGCACTTCTGTCCGTCCAGGGAGAGGAGATCCCTCACATGCGGCTCTCTCTGAGGTTTCTACGTTTTTTTTCCTAACTCTTGTTGAGGGTTAAGGACAGATGATGCCACACCTTGTTAAAGCCCTATGAGACAAATTGTGATTTGTGAATATGGGCTGTACGAATAAAATTTGATTGATTAATTGATCCGGTTCATCGAAGGCTTCACTGGAGATAGTTTTGCACACAACGTACAACACACATGAAATAAAACGTGACAGTATATTGTGGGCCTGTTTGAGGAGGACTCAGTAATGAATAGGAATAACTCTGCAGTAGCATTAACACAGGCCAAGAAAACAACTCAAACCAAACTGGCAGGTTTAGAACTGGTTTATCGAAATGAACTAACAACTCGTAGCCGAGCATGTAAAGACAGTAAATTGAGAAAGCTAGACACAAAGGAGGGCGAGGGCTTTTCCTCTAACAGAGGAGCAGGGACAGAAGTAAGTTGTGAACGTGTGCGGACCGAGGAAACAAACAGGGAAGGAAGCCTCTATAAACTTTATCACCACACAGCACCACAGTCCAAACTGGTGTCTCCCGGAGGCCCAGTCTCCCTTTTCCTTCTGATTGGTAATGAGGCGCAGCTGCCTTATAGTGGGCCCAGCAGGCAGGGCCTTGATTGCTGCCGCTTACTTGAGCAGGCAAAAGGCGTCAAAGACGACCGGATTGCAACGTTTGAGTGACAGAACCGGGGGACTTTTTGGTAATGAAGAGATTCCAATCTTGGTTATTATGATGCAGCTCGACTAAACGCGGTTCACAAGTAGTTCTGGCTTGCTTATTATGTTTTCATTGGCAGTGATTGTGGTGCTCCCCCCCCCCCCGGAGGCTGTAAATGTGGCCGTTGTTTCCGGCAGACAGTCTTGGAGCGAATATAGAAAGTTGCGAGACTCTGATTCGAGTGAAACAGCTGCAGTTGCAAGTTGCATTTGCATGTGATTGGAACGAGGAAATGAAAAAAAACCCAAAAGTGGATCGCAGTTTTTGCTCACAGTGGATGGTGTGCACGCCGTACTCTGATTGATACAGAACTCCATCATATCCTCTTAACCTATCCATCTCCTCAACTGGTGAATTTGAAAAGTATTGGTGTGTAACCGCAGGAGCTGACTCGCTCGCAAAGCTGCCAGTCTCGCTTTATTCCATCCTGCTGGCCTGACAGAGTTATTACTTCTTACTGTCATGCATTTTTTGTCGGGACAAGTCAACATGGCTAAGATCACAAGAGGCAAACAGATGAAAAAAAATGACCACAAGTGGTTAGAATGAAGCGAAACAGAGGGCGGATGTGATTGCCTTTGTTTATTTGTTTTCTGCTCGGCCCCTCCTCTTCACAGCTGTCAGCTTGACTGTCTGGGGGTGGCAGTTTTACCTCAGTATATTTGGATTCTCAGGCTGTTGTTGTTTGGATATGAATCATGGATCTTTTTTCTCGTTCCCTTCAGGAGATGCTGGATGCCAGTTGCTATGGCTACAGTACATCGTGGCTGAGAGAGACACCTTTGCGAGATGGAGATAGTGAGGCTCCTGTCTTCTGTCTGTCTCTCTCTCTCTTTCACTGATGCTGTGCTAGTTGGCCCACAGCCTCTTTCACTCTTCAGCATTTTGTGAATAGTTGAGTATGTGTTGTAAGGACTGAGGGTTCAAGTGCAAAGTTGGTCACATTTTTCTCTAACTATTGCAGGTCCTAAGGACATTTACACTACACATTAGATAAAGTGCAGTTATTTCATATGTATGGAGATGCAGCACCGTGGTTTGAATCTCCATTCCTCCATGCAGTCAGGTTTTAGAAGATTTATCTGAGCTATAGTTAGCTCGCATTAATCAGTGCATGCGGGGATACTGAGCACGTACACAAAACCCCTGAAAACCAAACATTTTTGGCTCAGTAGTTTGGGTGCAGAGCTCATGAAATATGTGGGTTGAATACTGGATGCAAACATTTACAGGTGGAATATCTCCATCCTGCATGTATCGGCATGATTTGCATTAATCACAGAAACTTACAGAGTCAGTGGGTGAGCTGGGTTGGTACAGTAGACTGTTGACAATAACCAATAGGTGTTTTGTGTGAGAAGAGGCTGTGTAAATGTTGGAGTTTGAAGAAGAAAATGTAGAATCCTCATCAAATATTAAATTTGATTAAATTTCTGCTAGCGTGATCACCTGCTATAATGGATGTGCCTGATTGAAAGGCTGTTAATGAATTTCCACATGCCAAACACACAAACAGACACCCCCAACCCCCACCCCAACCCCCCACACACACACACACACACACACACACACACTTGTTCTTCTATCCTAGTGAGGACACTCATTGGAATAATGCATTCCCTTACCCGTCTCTTAACCTAAACCATCACAACTAAAAGCCTAATCATATCCTAACCTTAACCTAACCCTAACCCTAAAATCAAGCCTTAACCCTCAAACAACCAATTGAATGTGGGTCAGAAAGTGAGGACTGGCCAAAATGTCCTCACTTTCCCAAAATGTCCTCACTCGACAGGGTCTTGGCTCAAAATGGTCCTTACAAAGATATTACACACATACACACAGTCATGTCTCCATAACTCCAGAGGACATTTCATTGACTTACCTTGATTTCCTAGAGAGTTACCCTATAATCCTAACCTTACCCTAAACCTAACCTAAACCTAATCTTAACCAAGACCTCATTAGGACAGGGCTACGGTCCCCATGAGGTCTGGTAGTCCTGACAAGGGCAGTGTTTCTACTGGAAAAGGTCCTACCACCTAAAGAAATGACTTCTCACACACACACACACACACACACACACACACACACACACACACACACACACACACACACACACACACACACTGCATATCTCTTTCTGCTCAAAAGATGTATCTTATTATCAAAAATCCAGCCTGGGTGTGGTGCAGAAAAATGAAGTATTGTGCATTTTGATTGGCTACTTGGTTTCTCCCACACTGGCTCTGTAGGAACCAAATGCTCCGAGCCCCCCCTCAGGGAACAGGACAACGCATTTGTCAGCTAACTGAAACAGCTCATCTAAATTTAAAATGTAATTTAAGAACCATTCAAATGTATAAGCAGCGATGCACCGCACAATATTAACAATTTACCAACACGCTCTCAGCATGAATGCCGCTCACCTGGGAAGATGGCTGGGTGTAATATTGTGTACATCTCCACATCCATATTTGTGTGTATTTTGATGAACTGCAGCATCTTTTTTTTTGTTGTGCTTATTCAAGATCCTCCTGAGATCTGGCGAAAAACCACCACCCTGAGACTACAGTGAGCTGGCAGATATTCAACCCCTCACAGGCAGGAAAAGGATTAAAAACACTGGCTGTTTGCTGGAGTCCAAGGACTCTTCATTATGTATCTGCTGCCTCTTTTCAAATCACTGGTGCAAGAAGAATACGCTCTCATATCACAGTGAGAGAGAAGGATCCAGATATAGAGGAAGGGGGCATGTATGTGTGTTGTGTGGAGGGAAGGAGATCTTTGTACTGTTATGTTCAAACAAAGGTTTCCACAGCAACCACATGCACCATTAGTCCCCTTATCAAAACTCAGGGTATGAAGTGCCTCAATTACCCCTCATCCTCATGCACACACACACACACACACCGGCACGCACTCACACCCTCTTAACCCTCAGAACCGCAAGGGTATATCGGCCTTTGATTGAGCATCGCTTTGTACAAATGGCGCGGCTGTATGTGGAGGGATGGTACGGAGGAGTTGATGTCTTGGCTGGTTGAGTGAGAAGAGACTCTCAAGGACAAGCCACAATAGCTGATTTATTGGAAAACAATGTTACAAGAAGAAGAAAAATACTATTTCTGAAAAAGGATAAAGGGTCTACAGGAGAAAACAAGAGTTGGCCTTATAGCGTTGTTATTCAGATTACTTAACAAGAGGGACTATAGCTTTAGATACATTTAAAATGATCTTAAAGTATCAAGAGTTTAGTTGAGGTTTCATTTGAAAACGTTCCAGCTCCAGTTTATCAATAGTTTGTTGGAATGCAACAAAGCTGTGTGAAAGAATGCACTGTGAAGTGGCTGGCATGAAATGTACAGTTACCTTCTTGCAGCCAGTTGCCTGCAAAGAGATGTATTTTACATTGAAGGAAAAAAAAGTCAGTGTCTAATAGTAACTGTATTTTAATTATCAATTTTTTTTACAAATCTTTCCAGACTCATGTGAGGTCACTCATGTGACAACTGATCTAAATTTCTAAAGGCAGACTTGCCACATGACCTTGACCTGTGAGCTTGACCACCCAAATCGAATCAGTTAATCCGTGAGTCTATGTAAAATGTTGTGCCAAATTTGAACAGGTTCTCTCAAGGTTTTCTTAAGATAACACGTTAACAAGGCAAGAAAGGCTTTGCGAGGTCAGAGAGACCCTGACCTTTGACTTTGAACACTAACATTTAATCACTTTATCTTATTAATAACATTTCATTCGGGTGTTTAGAACACTTTTACAAAAACATGAGGTGACCATGATCTTTGACCTTGAACCACCAAAATGTAATCAGATAATCTCTGAGTCCAACTGAATGTTAGTAGCAAAGTTGAAGAAGTTCCCTCAAGGTTTTCTCTAGATATCGTGTTCACAAGAATGGAATGGACAGACAACCCGAAAAATGTGCACCGGGCCACTGGCTGTGGACGTCTGGGAGGCATTAAAAGAAATGAAAACAAATCAATGGAGCTGAATAAGAAAACAAAAGAGTAAGAAAGTAGCGGGTGTAGATTGTTGTTTTGATCTCAAAAGGCCTGAGGTCAAACTCATTGCATTATTAAAGAATGCAACATAGTGCTGGTACATACCTCAATGTTTTGATGTTCTCCAGATCCACAAATTCACTTTCACTTTCAGTTTTGAAGAGTGATGTTGGTTGTTTGTCTTCATTTTCAGTGTGAGCAAGTTGTGAATTGAATACAATAAGATGTAGGTTTACTACATTTGTTCTGATAGTTTTACACTAACCACTCAAAATACAGTCCATGTGTCCCAGCCCATGACAAAGTCCCCATAATAAAATACAACTGTGCTACTCTCAAACACCTTTACTGTATGTTACTGTTGATATTACAGTAATTTACAGCAACAGAAATCCTTTGGGAAGGGGAAGAGTGGGGAAGTCAATTGCAGAGTATAATATTATTGATGAAAGTTTAAGATGAAAAGCAAAAGTACTTTGCTTCGAGCAAAAAGCTTCAAGGTATAAAGCAGATTTGTTTTTCAGCTCAGTGCTGTGCCAGTTCCCAAGATCTCATCTTTATTATTTAAGGTTTACAGACGCTTACAGTCAGGAGACACAAAAACTATATAAAGAGGATTGGAATTTGTGTATTGTTAATGTGAAAATACGTAAATTATCTAGTATGAGTTTATTCACTAAAAGAACGAGGAATCCATTTATCCCCTCTAAAATGTAATAGCTTAATGTGTATATTTGATAATGAAGCATTGGTTATGTTAGGCTTTTGGACAGATGGGTGTTTATTGTTTTTAATATTTTTTCATTATTCTCACATTAGCATTAACTTGTCTGGTTTCTCAAAGGTCCCATATTGGAGGAAAAAAAAGATTCCCGTGTCTTTAATGAATAAAACTTTCAGGACATCTGTAACTGTATGATGTCACAACTATACAGTCAATGTCGATGGGTTTCTGAACTTAAAACCACAGGTATATCTTCTTGTGGATATGGAAACTTAATATGAAACTAGAAAGGTTAAAAATAAAGGACACTTAAAATATGTTCATTTAGTTTATGAATGAAACTGTTTAAGCCTCACTACAAACCTAAATTCCCATCTTTTCAATTTTATTGGTACAAAAAGTCAGACCCACCTTTGGGAAAATACAAGAAAGAATGAAAGCAACAGTTCAAGACTAAAAAAGGAAAAAGAATCAGCAGAAATATGAGGGTCAACGTTTTTATTTAAGGTCATACAAGTTCACACAGACTCATAGATTCACACACACACACACACACACACACACATTCCAGCATGCCGACCCAATCATTGAGCCTGGCGTAGGATGACAGTCTGGGGATTGCACCATCATCAGAACAAATCCAACCCAGAGGATCCCAGCGCTCGTCTGGACAGTCGTCTCAGCTCCACAGGTCAGAGGCAGCAGACTGTTGGGTTGAGTTCTGAAACCTTGAATGCAGATTTCTGGGCTGAACACCAAATGTTATCCTGTCACATCCTCTCGCAGTAGATTTGGCAGAAAAACTAAAATATTAATGCCGTATAGTATCATACTGTAAACTGCAATGCAATCTGTGAAAAAACGAGAGAATGACATTATTTATGAGACAATACTGAAAACTTTCCTGTATACAGCCGAATATCTTGGGAAGGTGAAAGAAAACTTTGGGATCTACAACTTAAAAATTTACCAACACAATATTTATCTTCATATTTTTTTCACAAATATTTGTTTTTGCAATTTGGAGACATTTTTTATTTCAACCTTGGAGCACATCTTACAGGCGTTGCTTGGCCTGTGGTGCAAAAGCTTAAGGCCACTAGTTGAGTTTATTTATTTATCTTTTATATTAGTTTATTCTTTATTTAACCAGGTAGGTTCCATTAAGATACAATATCTATTCTGCCAGGGAGTGTAAACAGGATAAAGATGGGCAACAAATTTAATAAATAAATGTCCTATACAGTATCAATACAAGCAGGGAGAGACAAAAAAACAGCGATCAGACATAAAGCACATAGAACACAGAAACATAATCACATATTAGTCAGTTTAAAAAATGTACTCACTCACGGTGTTGTAATTTTACTAGAATTCAGTCAAAAGAAACAGCACATTTATTTAATACACTTTAATTCTAAAATAAAGTTAGGCCAGAGCTTTAACTTGCTTTAAATTATGCGTAAGCATCATGGCTTCCACTGCGTCCTTTTGGTTTAGAAATTAACACTACGTGCAAATGCAATATGCACATGAACTGTAGGGGGCAGTGTAGGGGCAATACGTAACCTCCAGTGTCGCCAAGTTTTGTTTTCTGGAGGTCCTATACAGTCTGAATACTGCGGCGTGTCCTTTAGTGTAATACTCCAGGAATATGCATAGCAGACAGCAAGTATTCAAACAATATAGTTCATGACGCATCTAGTTAACTATGCAAGCCTGTGGCCAAAGCCTGGCTAAGTTTATGGGTCAACGGGATGCTGGAACATTAGTACATTTTAAGACCTATATATTATAAAGCCACAGAACATGAAGCAAGTCTGGGTTCTTCTTTGCTTTTGTCTTTATTGTAATTTTTGTCTGTCACGGGCAGATAATTAATTATGCATAGATGTTACTTCTGATTTCTACTTATACGTCTATATTTCCTATTTGTACTCTTATAACTTCATGTAGATTTTTTCTAATTGCCTTTTTACTACTTATGGCTCTCTTTGCTCTCTGGGTGTGGGCAGAGATGTTTTAATTACATCCCTTGAGATTTCCTATCTTTTTTTTTTTTTTTTAAACCACATTAGCAATGTGGCTGGAGGGATGGAGTTTCCATCAATGCCAGTCGATCGGTCCACCACTTTGGTCCAGACTGCAATATCTTAACAAATATTGAAAGAAATGCCATGAAATATAGACGTTCATGGTCCCAACAGGGTAAAGCCTTGTGAATCCTTCATTTAACCACAGTTATTGTGAGGTTGACATTTGCAGTTTCAGTAACATGTCCCTCAAACTGGACTGCATGGAAGATGTCTCAAAAACTTCAGTTGACGCTCAGAGAATAAATCCTGAAGACTTTTGTGTCCACCTTACTTCTCTTCCAGCCCCATCAGCAGGTTCATATTTTTGGTTCAGTATAAAATGTGAGTGAAATTAACTGACTGGGGTTTTTACAACTGAAAGTTTGGACCAAGGGCTGAACGAAGGCTCATGTCTTTGTTATGCGGTTAGTTTTGGTTTCATATTGTAATGTAGGCTGTGGACCTATGTATGACTGCACGTCATACATAGGTCCTGTCTTTATCACCTACCTGGGATGAGTCTATCTTTACTTGACAGTGATTGGTTTGTAGACGGGTGTGCGTCTGACGTTGGCCTGCTGGTCAATTTGCCTATTGTATTTGCTAGAAAAAAATGTTCTATTCATTTGAATGGAGAAAATGAATGAACTGGTTCTCGTCATTCATTTTGTCGCCAATCTTATATCATTATTGCATTACTACAGCAAAAGGAATGTCCTCATTGTTCAAACATCATCTGAGGCGAAGACTGCAAACAATCCTGTGAGCTGCTTCCACATCTTTTTCCTCTATTGTTTGATGCTGACTCAACTTCCTACAATTAGTCCGAAAGTCCAAACTATCCTAAAAAGTGTTTTTCGCATTGCAAACAAACCGAACCATGTCTAAGTTTGATCCGTACGGAAACCACCTACTTTGTGCGGAATAATTTTTTGCCTGTATGTCTGAGGCACCTTCCACACTTGTTATTTTAGTTTGAACCTAACTGAAAAGTCAAAGGGTCCGGACCAAACAAGAAAGGTGTAAAAGCCCCCTTAGTATAAAACTGCACATTAACAACCATAATGGTTCACATTACTCTCAGAGCATGGGAATCTCTCTTTGACTTTTCTGATCTTCTTCTTATCGTCTTCCTCTATACTCTATTTAAGCCCGTCAAAGTATTATATATATATATGTTATTTTAATATTAGGCTATACAACTGGAATTTCAGATGGTCATAGATAACAACAATATGTACAAACCTACCACATTGCAGCAGTGCACATAGTCAGGCCCTTGTTCCTTCTGTGAATGTGAATCAGCTTCTTTACTCTTGTAATGAGCCAGTGTAGGTGGACGATAGCCTTTAGGGAAAACAGGCCGATACACTACTGGGATCGATCTGTGTGACCTGCTGACCTAATGGCATTGTTGACCTTCCTCTGAAGATCTATAATTCCTCAAAGTGGCCTTTTTTCACACAGGGGTCATTCAGCTCCTATAAGAACACACAGAGCTCTTTCAAAACACATTAAAAAAAAGGAGTAAAATATATTAAAGATGCTTAAAATGCAGGCTCAATATCAGTGAATGTCATGTCATCAGCTCTAACACACCCACATATACCCAACAACATGAACACACACATCAACCTGCACAAACACACAGCATCACCATGGAATCTGCAGATTGATTGATGGCTTACAGATCTGCTGCGCTAAGCTTCAAATATTTATCCTACTCTCTTATGGTCTCTCATCTGCTGCCACATGTTCATCGACCCAGAGCCCCCGCTGTCATTCACTCTGTGTGCGCGCGTGCGTGTTTGTGTTTGAGAGTGTATTCACTCTTTTGTGCGTCCACTTTTGCCATTATGTTTTTCTTGATATTAAGGTCGAGGTTGCTGCTTTTTAGTTTTTCTTAAAATTTTGAATTTACATTTATAAGGCTTCATGCAGCATTTCACCAAGATTGATTCTAAACCAAAAGTAAACAAATGAGATAATTAACATAACGGATGAGAGACACATTATCTCCAACATGAGTCGATTTTACAGGAAAGCGTCTGCATTGTTTTACAGTATGTACAGTTTAACACAGTAGTCAGGGGGTTCACTACTGCTTCAGGCCTTTTTGTTTTATAATTAATTGCAAATGTTCAGGAGCCTTGTAGTTTCATTAAATTCCAATTTCATATTCACTCTTATTAAGTTATGCAAACACATATCCCACATTTATGCATGACATTTATGGATTTAAAGGGGATATTGTTTCACGTTTGGCGATGCTGTAAAATAAGAAAAGAAAATATTATCTCCAATGGAGATGTGTCTCTTTATTTTAGGTCCAGATCCAAATCCCAACAACTGCTCCTTCAGAAAAAGTGGGAGGTAAAAGGGTATGGGGACGATTTATTGCTCTTTGTGAAATGTATGGATCTGTAAAATGATGAAGAGAAGGAATGAGTTCTACCTGATGAATCTCTACAATATGTTTAATGCCCGAGTCTGTGTTTGTACAAAAAAATCAATGTGATGTACGTTTTTGTGTGCCTCAGTGTGCGTTTTTGTTGATGAGGCAAAAAGCTGTTTTTGTGTTGTTTTCTGTATGTAAAACAACACTAATGAAGATGTTGTTTAACAAAACGCAAACATCTTTAATTCACCACCAGTTGTGTATAAATTAAATTGTTCAATGTATTTAACACTGCTTCTCTGTGCATTCACCCAGCTCCATGATCTCGTCATACAGTACAGCGGGTTGCAAATGGTTTGTTACGTTGTTGTGTGCATGTACATACAAAAGCGCATACATGTGTATGTGCGTGCAGTATTAGTGTGTGTCACTGCATGTTTGCTACTGTGCCAGCTTTAGGGGCTCCATGCTGGTGGAGGCCTGCGGGTCCAACATCTGCTCTCTGCTGGTGGCAGACGTGCAGATACCCCACGGTCTCCAGCCCGCTCCTCTCATCTTCAATCCACTCGCACCACGGCACCTCTTCCCATCTTCTTCATCCCATCTTTCATCCCTCTCTCCTTTAATCCCAGATCTACTCTTCCTTGCTTTATCCAACGCTGTCCCTCATGTTCTCTCGTCTTTTATAGCTTCTTTGCCCATGAGCTCCCTAACTGTACAGACATGTTTTTTTCTAATGAAGTCATGAGAAGAAAGAGATGGTACATGGTATTCAAATTCATGGATTTACAGAGAGCAGGAGGCCTAACAAATTCTGTAATAAGCGACAGTGGATTGACTTGAATGGCTCTAAATTCTCTATGGTTATTAAAATAATTTCTTAGACTTTATATTTAAAGAGCAATTTCATTGTAAATGGAGACTGCCCAAGTGGTTTTCAACATTGTTCTGGATTTTCTATCAGATCCTGTAATACCATTGCAGCAAAATTGTTTAGAAATAGAGTGTATGGGAAACTGATGTTTAAGAACACTGCTTAAAGTGGTAAATATCTCTTGTGAAATTGTAAAGAAGCGTCAGGTGGAGCCATTGAGTCAAATCGTAACCACTGTATCGTGATATGTATTTAATTGATTATTTATTTATTTAATTTATAGATTATTGTCAACGCACAAACCCACCACCGACACCAGTTTATTTCCTAAAGCATTAGTCTTAAATAATAGATATTTGGGAAGTGGATTGAAAATACATCCTCCGATACCAGTACTACAGGATCTGATTCATAGGACGTTATACAACAAAATGAAAAATGTGACTGTAAATCCATCGAATTTTGAGTGAGTGTTTCATTATGTTCTCAGGGTTACTATGTAGATTATTACAATGATAATGTTGCATATTGGTCCAATGGAAAAGGCATGTTTGACCAACTGCTGGTGACATATATATATAAACACATAACAAATTTGATGCTTTTATTATAAAATGAAATTTTTTTTGAATTATGGTTGCAAGCTGCTCTGCCAGCTGAGTTGTAGTTAATCATTGTTCAGATTGTGTTCTGTTGAGGTTTTACAATGTCTCTGTTTCCCATTGTCTGAAATAATACATCTTTAGTCAATTGAAAACACATTCTCCGTTTGGAAACCACAAGGATTTAGCCGAGCCAAAGCAAGTGTCAGTCCAAATACTCCAGTGTCCATCTGGCCACTGATCAACTGGCTCAGTCCTCTACTGTTTTTCCTCATGTGAAAAATAACAGAATCAATCCCTGCATCTATTTATTATTATTATTTAATTTTTTTTAGACAACTATTGATGTGTTCAGCCTGGATTGTCATTGTTTCTTATTACCCTCCACTGATCTCAACCCACCATATTGAAATGTCCCACATCGAAATTTTGTTATTTCCACTTAAATGACATGACCTTGGATGGCAGCGCCTCAAAGACAAGCCGAACAGAAACTGGCAAGCTTGATTTGTCACAGGGCCAAATGCCTGAGGGGGAGTGTTTCTAAAATACATGGACTGGTCTCATCACTTACTCAATCATACACTCATATGTATTGAACATTTCTGTTGGTAACTTTCAGAATGCATCATGGACAGTAACAGTTACATTTTGGACGATAAGAGTATATCTTCTATTGTTCCCACTGAAAACTTGTTCGAGGATTGATCCTAATTGGCTCTTGAAATTAACAAACTTTCCACTGTTATGTAGAGATGGCAAACTTTATCCAAGCAGCTGTGTTTGTCTTGGCCACATGCAGCACAAGAAGGTTAACAGTCCAGGTGGTCAACACGTTTCAGATGGCATTTGAATTCAGACTTTTGCCAAAACCAGACACTGTTGCCTGCCCACGTTTTCGTTCTATGTCTCACTTTAAGTTTGGAGAGTCAACACAAGCAAAACAACACCTCGGGCCTCAAAGAGTAAAGCCTGCAAACACCATGGATCCCAGCAGGCACATGTGCAATTTTAGAAGCCAACATTTAACTTCTATACACAGAGAAGAGTAAACTGAGCTTGCTACTGTCCCCTGCTGGTCTCAAAAACCAGAGTTGGGTTTGTTTAACATTTACAAATTAATGACAATCTGTATTAACTTGCACATATAAAGGCCAAACCAACGAGTTCTTCAAAATTAAAGAAAACAAAAGTTTGTCCACAGCCCATCCTCCAGAAAGACACATTTTATGATACCTCATAGGCACGGCAACATTGTTTATCTGTGCCGTACGACACTGTTAACATTTCAAAAATATTTTCTGATAATGTCATGGTTAAAGTTTGCTTAGATTAGGAAAAAGAGCTTAATAGTAATTATGGGCCAAAAATATATTTTTTTAATTTAGAGGACCTTGATCATCATGGTTACAATAAGTCAATGGTCACCATCTTGGCTATGTCACAAAGGGAAAGACCATCAACATATTTTCTAACTTTTGGAAATGGTGGCTGAGGAAGGATAAATCAGCTGATAAGAGCTTCTCACAGACTTTATCAAGGTTTATTTTTGCTAATATGCGCCAAATTGAAAACTTTTATGTCACACAATAAATTATGAAGAAAAGATGTGCATTTATACATGCCATATATATTTAAAAAAATGAAATTCAGGGTCTATATATACATATTGGATTGAATTGAATTTTTCTTTTATTTATTATTATTAATGATAATTTTTTGGGTAAAACTGTAGAATATCAAACCTCAATTGCATTTCTTTGTCATAAGGGTTTGATAGTTATATCTTAGGAATCATTGTCAATGTTTTTGATACGGTACAAATATTGGCCAATAAATCATAAATATGTGTACTCCCTAATATCTGTATCAGCATACACATGAATCCATATACATGTTGATTATGTTGTTATATAATATAATTAGATATAATCTGTTTTAAGAAATCCCTTGTAATACTTATATGTGAATAAAATGCAGTGTACACAATGTATTGTTGTAAAGAGAATATAGATGTCCACACACACACACACACACACACACACACACCACAAAATTCAGTCTAACGTGCACAGATGGCTGTGCACAAATCTCTCTTTCTCCTTCTCACTCTGTGTATCCCTTATTTGCTCACTCTCTATCACTACCTCCCCCTTTCTCTTGCTCCATCTTTTCAATTCCACCCCTCTTAACCACCCACCTAGCAGCACACCCCCCCTCCCGCCTTGTCTTTACTACACCACATAAATTTACTGCATAGCAGAAAAGCAAAGAAGGGATCATAGAACATAGAGAAGGAGAGCGAGAGAGAGAGAGAAGGCAGGTAAGAAGGACTGAACGCCCACAGTACATGCATACATCAAGGCACCAGCACATGCTGAGGTATTGACACCCACATCCCTTCTGTCACATGAAAACCTTACACCAATAATGACATTTTTCTCTTGATACGACACTTTTCATAAACCTTTGCAGGTAAAATTGTAGACAGACATAGTTATCTACACACACACGGTTTGAATGATAAATCTACTGCCTTCAGTGCTGTGTGCTCCGTGACCAAAATGCAAACTGATGAAGAACCATTTGGCTCAAACATATGAAGTATAATTCTTAAATTCTGTGGTGTGTTTTGTATCTTCACCAACACCATTGCAGTAAGTCGGTCTGAATCTACAGCCCCCCTCACCTGCAGTACTTTGTGTTTTTTCTACTTAGAGACGGACACAGTTTTCATTATCAAACCCAATTTATTGATTAACTTGTGTCTATCTGAGCACACATAGGTTTGTTGCATTCAAAATTAGATGCATTATAGCTGCAATGCTGTCTTGAAACAGCAGGAAAAAAAAAACACCTGCAGTCAATAGTGCAGTGTTTCACTGTTATTCTTAAGGGAGCTTTAAGAAGTTAGTAATATGCACAAAGGAGGGACAATGGCATGGCTAATGGCATGTTACCCCCAGAACACACCCATGATTAATCAAAAGACTAAGAACAGTTGGACGGAACAGTTGGACCGTGCAACTGGCGCAGCAACATTTTTTTTTTCCTTTTTTGGTTTTGATTATTCTACCATGAGTGGATTTGAACACATTGTTTAAATAACAAATGTATTTGTGCCCATCTGAATGCACATAGGCTTGTTATAAGATGTGGTCACGCACATAATTGGCACAATATCTTCAGGCAGTCGGGAGCCATTGCACGTTTGACCAACAAAAGCTTGATCTGAAGTGAGTGGTTCAACTTTTCACTGTTGTAAGGGTGCATTAAGAAGATAGTAACATGTGCTTAGGTGGGTGCACAACATGCATAAACTCTGCTACACACATACATGGTCTTTGCTCATTCCCTTTCTGATTTGTTCCCTCTCCAGAACAGCGTGTTTTCGTACTATCTGGCAAATACACCGTTATAACAGCAATCCACAGAGATGTGGCTTAGGAAGGGAATAGGAGATGCACTCTGATTGGTTGTCTTGCATGTTACACCCAAAACTTTCCCATGATTATTTAAGAGACTAAGAACAACCCTGTTGGACCATGCACCTGGTGCAGCAAGCCTTTTCTCCACATAAAGGCTTTTAGAGACATCATAACAGATCCCTGTATGTTCTCACCACTTAACGTTTCCTGACGAACTCCAACGGCCACAACCCAGCTCACCACACATCAACAAAACATCTCAAATATTCCTGAAAAGCCAGATAGAAGCTGACCATGTATACACCCCGATTATTTACTGTGTATATATATTCATGTGGCATGTAGCGTCTTGGATTTCTAAGGCTGTTCATTACAAGACAATAAGAGACCAACATCTGTCAGGAAGCTACCTCCGTCAGTACGCCCTGCGGAAAGTGAAGGCAGTTAAACTG
The DNA here is from genome assembly GCF_022539355.2 of Hippoglossus stenolepis. Classification (NCBI taxonomy): domain Eukaryota; kingdom Metazoa; phylum Chordata; class Actinopteri; order Pleuronectiformes; family Pleuronectidae; genus Hippoglossus; species Hippoglossus stenolepis. The sequence goes on from NC_061484.1 coordinate 16,279,835, forward strand.
GACTGGGGGGTGTTTGACAGAAAAAAAAAAAAAAGAGGAATAGAGTGGGTGTGGAGGGAGGCAGGAAAACGATGGAGAGAGAGAGAAGAAGCACCCACGCTGCACCTCATTAAAGTTCTGAGACAAGGGGATCAAAAGAAAAAAGGAAACAAAATGAATTCAAATTGTGTGTCTGCTTTAGTGTTTGTATTTATATTTGACAAAGAAGCCATTTCGGGGGAAAATCATAGATGGGGATCTTTGCTGCTATTACCTGGAGCCCGGGTCTCTCCATAATAATGTGACTGAATAATATTGTTGACTCACTCGTGTTCAGTTTTTTTTTTGCATTTGAATAGGATTTGCATATTCTAACACACACATTGTGTCCTGTGCAATAAACAAACCCTGAGCTGTCGTAACGTTATGTAATTTGTCTGTCCCTGTACAGTATGACTGCGGTGGTGGTTTATAAAGGCCAGCATTACAAAATAAATAAATAAACGTAAAAGCTCTGGAAGGCCTCGTGTTTGTCAAGAGCCACTTTGTCACCTCAAACCAAGAATCAATCACTCAGAGGCATATTTGCATCACTGAGTGTCTCCTGGAAATTACAAAAATCAACATGTTGTGTTTGCATGTTTGAGTCTCTGTGCAAGAGTGTGTGTGTGTGTGTGTGGGTTTGCTCGCACATTAAGTGGGATTCACAGAGTGTTGTTTCCCCTGACAAATCCCCCAGGTCGACACTTTTATTACACGCCCTCTCTTTCTCTGTCTCACTCAAACGCACACACACGCACACACACACACACACACATTCAATAATGCGCTCAAACACACACAGCTTGGCGATAGTTGACTCACTGATCTTCCCTGCTCCTTTGTTCCTGATACACCTGCTCAATTTACAACCTCCCACACGTGCATGCACCGACACACATTGACGCGCCGACTCACACATGCGCACACACACACACACACACACACACACACACACATGCACACACAAACACTGGTAAACACTCCAAACAGCTCAAGCAACTCAGAACTGGGTTCCCATGAGAGCAGCAGTGGGGGAGAGGAATAAAAAGAGAGATTGAATAAAAGTGTGAAAAAATGACAGCAAAAAAAAGGAAAAAACTAAAACTTCTTTGCTTTCTCTTTTTCTTCCTTTTCCGCTTCCTCTCCTCGAATTTCTTTCCTTTCCTTCTCTCCTCACATTCCAATCAACCTTTTATTTCTTTTAGCTCTCACATCTCGTCTTTATTCTACGTCCTATTTTCAGCTCCTCTCGCAGCCTTTTCACCTCTACCTCTTTTCCTCTCATCCTCCACATATCGGTTACCATTTGTCTTCAGGTGATATTAATACGTTCTTGCATGACAGAGATTATTGTTTGCCTCTAGATGTTGAGAACTCGTTGCCAAATTTAGCCATTTCTCCCTCTATTTCTCAGAATAATAGGACACACATGAACACGGAGAGAAAACCCTTCTACAGCCAGATGTCATCCATTTTACATCTGCCACTGTGGCCTGCTCCTTTATAACAAATAATCGCATTTGGTTGTGCATGTGCATGTGCGTGTAGTCACTCTCGTGCACGTGCTAGCTTGCCCGTTCGCTTCGTTGGCTGCCAAACAGTAAGATTTGCTCTGTGAGCACAGACGTTTTCCCCTGCCAGAACAGTTTGTCCCAGTTTCCCACTGAGAAACTCTTATAGAGTTTGTTTGGAAATGGGTGTGTATGTGCGTGTGCGTGTGCGTGTGCGAGTGCGTGTGCGTGTGTGTGTGCGTGTGGGTGGGTGGGTGTGTGTGTGTGCATGTAAAGGCATTTGAATGTCTGCATTTGCGTCAATGGTTTTGCACCAAGGTGCTGCTGTGTTTCTTTCTGTGAGTGAATGATGTCAGGTCTCGTGTCCCCAGGGGATCATGCAAAGACGAGGCACCACTTGCCTATAGGTAAAAACTCTCAGAGCAACAAGGGAGCTGCTCGGTGTTTGTGGTTCCAGGGCTGTCTGCAGGGCTGGTATGTGTGAGACGCTTCAGTCCATACAAATCCCATCGTCTGACATCCTACAAGAGTTGAACTGAGGACAAGTGGACTTGGTTATGACAGGTCCAAGTCCAGCTGTCCTCAATTCGACTCTTCTTGGATAAACAGGATCTGGATGACTGAGAATCTTCACAGACATCCTCTGACACTCCATCAATCTCTCTCCCACACACACACACACACACACACACACACACACACACACACACACACACACACACACACACACACACACACACACACACACACACACACAAACACCTGCACATACTCACACTTTTCTACCTCACATTTTCATGTCATTATATTCCTAACATGCCAACCCAACTTGCCTGAAGCTTAAGTCACTATTAGTGTGAGTCAGTGTTACGTCAGTTGGACAGGGATGTAACACCTTTGTACCTAATTAATGTTCAGCATGAATATAATAACACACATTTTTATTCTTAGTAACACAGCAGTGTCAGGCATCGCAGTGATATTTCAAGTAACTCTGGTTATTTCGATTTAATTAAAACCTGTATTTTCTCTGAAGGAAAACGTATTTAAATCGGCTCATTGTCTCTACTATCAGGAGAAAAAAAAGTGGAGGCATTGTCATTATTTGGGTCCCTGTCCCCACTTCAGTGAATTTCAGCGAAATAAACTTTTCCCTCTGCGTTTGGTCTCATCCATTCAAAAACTCTGTTGTCTGTGTGTCTGTGTGTGCGTGTAAAACTGGGAAGCTTACTGCTGACATGCTCCCTGTTGCTTTGTGCCATAATGCACCAGCATCAACAACATGGCAGCGACATAACGGATGCCAGGAGAATAAGCTCACCTAGCATGCTCACAATTGGCTTCTCTGGTATTCGACGCATTGCTGATGTTGACTTTACAGCCATGCAGTCCTTTTTTGGGTGTCTTCTCGTATGGATGCTGAATATAGCTGAATCCAAGTGGCTTGGTGGCCTGCAGGGTTTAAGATGCTGATCATGCCACATACGTCTTTCAGATTCCTCCTCGAAATCCTAAAATTTCCCTCTCTACTGTCATCGTCTGTCCAGATAAATGCACCAATGCCACTACGACTGAGAATCTTCCATCTGCACAAAGCAAATACCTTCGCCGAGGCCCAACTGTCCCCTTGACTTAAATCAAGCTGCACCAAACAGTACACACACATATTTCTCATCTAAATATGCCATTAAGATCCATCAATTATTCCCTGGGAATTTGGTGAAAATGACAGGTTAAAATAAGTTCCTGGATCCGCCCCTTTGTCCAGATATATGCGAAATTTGTATAGGGTCCAAGTCGCATCCTTTCACCAAGTTTCGTAAAAATCCATTCAGTAGTTTTTGTGCAATCCAGCTGACAAACAAACGGACAGGCGCGAAAACATGAAGTCAGATTGTGTAATGGAAGAAATGGAGCCCATGTGTTCACTGTCTCTGTCACTGATCATGACTGGCAACGCAATATTTACTCGTTATTATTGCTCCTCAATGACTGACAATAAAAATGACCTAATTAGATTTTTAAGAAAGCAGTTGTGATAAGTGATAATTGCTTTTTCAATAATCCATCATTTTGCCTTTGAGAACACTTCATCAGACAGATGAAGTCTCCTGGAACCCCCGGCGGCTCTGACTCCTGTACTCCGATGCGTCTCTTACTGATTGGTCATGAGGAGTCCACCCACAGAATGGCAGCAATGTGCTGACTGTCTCTGGTCTGTTGGATGTGCTGGATCTGCTGGATGGTGCACACAGTTTCCTTTACATCTATTTTCGGGCACCCATCTGTTAGCATTGACTAATATGAGTGTAGGAGAAGCGCAGGAGATGAGAGAAATAGGAAGAAATAGGATATTAAATGATTTTGAATGAATCATTTATTTCCTATCCCTGAATATTGCAGTTCCCCGTGTGTTGGGTTTACAAGATCACAATTGCATTTTAAGATTGCATTAAAGAGACTCAATATTTGGATAAATCCCAACAATCCCCGCTGACTTTGGGCACAAGGCAGGATACACGACAGGTTGCCGGCGTATCACAGGGCCAGATACAGTCATCCATTCATTGTTCACATTTAATTTAATCCAAACCCCAAAGTCTTTGGACTGTGGGAGGAAGCCGGAGTACCTGGAGCAAACCCACACAGACATGGGAAGAACATGCAAAATCCACACATGAAGACCCCAGCCAAACCGGGATTCAAACCGGGAACCCCCTTGCCAAGAGGCAACTGCTCCCCGCACCATGTGCCACCCACACATATATGTATGTATGTGTGTATACATGTATGTATACATGTATATATATGTATGTGTGTGTGTATTTATATAGATATAAACCCGAATGACTAATGCACCTTTTTGCCTGCTGTGCCTCAGCATTATTTTTTATATCCATCCTAACTTAACTCAACTGAACCACCTTGTGGGGGTCTGGTTGTAACCATGGAGATGAACTTGAAGGACCCTTTCAAACGGAGCCCTAACCTTACTCAGCCAAGCCCAGCTGGCAGAGAATAACAATACCAGCGGTCCCAATGCCCTTCGCCGGCACACGCCCAAACCCATGAGCCCCATACACATGAAGAATCATGCCCTTAGAAACACACACTCATAAATTGCATATGCACGGAGGGAGAGAGAGAGAAAAAAAATGCAGTGTGTGTTTATTCATCCCTCATTCTGCTGCAGCACAGAGAAATCACTCCCCAACATCTCCACATGACCTTCAGTGTTATTAAGAAGGCTTCTTTATTCCTGACACTCTCACGGCTTTTCCCTGAAGAAAGCAATTCATCCATTTTCCAATAACTTACCACCCCAGGCAATTATGTCTGTTTTTCTGCCACCTCTCTGCCTCTCAATAAAGTGCTCATAAATGGGGAGGGCAAAGATGTGAATCAAGGAAGTGATTTTGAAAAGATTGCCGGGTGTGTGAGGAAATGAGACATTGAGAGTGTGTGTGCGTGAGGGTGAGAGAGATGGTGACGCTAACAGATGCGTGAAGATAGCAAAAGTGAAAGTGATTAAAAAGTAGAGTTTAAAAGGAGGGAGCGAGCCGAGCTTGGCTGGCCCACGTTGTGAATGTGACGTGTCTGAGGCACCAAGGCAGTGTTCAGCTCAGCTGGGTCCACAAATTACTTTAGCAGTAGAAGGAAAAGTGTTAAAGCCATATAGCTACAATAGGACCCAATCAATGCATTTAAATACCATTAACCATCTAAAGATGCGCCAATACATTTTTCCCATTCTAGTCTTATGAGGGATACATTATTATAAAACAACGTGTATAACCCAAATATAATGTATTCCATGCCCTACACAGGTTCTTTGAATATTATAAATGTTATTTCGATAAAGAAAAAAGTTTTTAAAAGTAATGACATTTATTAAATCTGTTTTAATTGGACGTTACATCAGCCAGAGTTTTTTGTTCAATGTCCCAGTTGTGTCCTTTTTTGCAAGGGACGTAGAAACAAGCTGCTGAGGTGGGTTTGCAGTGAATTAATGAACAATGAGGCCTCAACACACAGATGTGTATGTGCAATCTCTCTCTCTCTCTCTCTCTCTCTCTCTCTCTCTCTTATGCACACATAGATATTTTCTCCTCCATTTCTTAAAACATCTCTGTTCGCACGACCTTAGTTTTACAAAATATCCTCATCAAGACGAGAACACAAAAAACGACTAGAAACAATCAAAGAAGCATGCCGGTCCAGCAGGGGGCGATAAAGTCTACATCAATGATCTGGTACGATCCGACATTGGCTGAGACTGTGAATGTTGGTGATGTGGTGCAGTGAAGCTAAATTTAGCTGTAAACTTGTAATTAGACATATCAGTGGTAACTAGACGTAGATAAACCAGTATTTAGTCGCCATTGTTGTTGCTGTTTCTGGCGCATGATCCTCACACAGAGCAACAGTGGCCATGCACAAAATGAGCTGTGATGTCATTGTTTCCCCAAATGCTCTGGTTTCTGTATGTGTGTCCAGGTTTTATTCATATTGTGAGGAAAACTAATGTGGACGTTCTGCTTAACAAACTTTTCCCTCTGTGTTTGGTCTCATCCACACACAAAAAGCAGTTTTAGAAAATCTGCACTTAGGTAGGCGTTTGTAAAACAGTCACCATTTTATAGACTTTTGGTGCTTTTTGTTTGTGGAGGAGACCAAACACAGAGGAAAAAGTTTGTTTAGCAACATGTCTACATTAGTGTGGACTGGGCGTTAGTTCCTCACAATATGAATAAAACCTGGACACACACATACACACACACTTTGAGCCTGTGTGTAATATGTTTTCTATCCTCTCATTGAACAGAAAAAAATGAAACACATATCAGTACCACCTTTCTCTATGATAACTGTTGTCACAGTGACTCAGTCCGACCTGTAGCCTCCTGTGTTAAAGACGACCCGGCACCCATCGCTGCTTCACACAGCCAAGGTGGATTCCATTAAGTACAATTCAATATATCTTTTATGTCCCCTGGGGGCAATTTGTATTGAGGCTTAAGTGTGCCACTGAAATAATTATAGAGTTTGTCGGTGCTTAGTCATAATTGATTAATTCATTGATATATTGAAACAAGTTATTAAGTGATTACTTAAATTTGCATTTAGATTGTGCAATTAAAAAACAATTAGTAACATTTTGTAAAGTTTTAAGATACAATTACATGGGACAATTAATAATTCAAATTCATTATTCTGTGTTAAAATCTAAAATTGGGTTAATGGATTTTAGATTTTAAAGTTTTTTTAAAATAAAATACTACATTTATATAATAGCCAACAACTCCTTTATCTCATGCTTCAGTTGCATCCACACTTGATGCCTCATCAAACCTTATAACAGAACTAAGAGCACCCTCTGTGCTTGTAACAACAAAAACAAGTGTTACTTACTTTGAAACATCAAGATACTACTTTAAGTCCCCCATGTTAGCAATTATAAGCGGTAACAATAAGCAGTTTATAAATATTTATAGATGTATCTTTATCCATTTATTCAATAGAAATAAAGGAGAGAAAAGGAAACGTTAAGGGAACTACAAAAGTGAATACCACAACTGTATAAAATATGTAGTTATGAGATCATTATTGTTGTAATATAAAGCATAGTGATAAAAAGCGAAGTGTTCCTTAAGTTTGCAGTCATGGTGAGATGTGGATTAACTGTTTATATTTTTACTTCGTCTCACAAATCATTTATGAATCATTTGAAATGCCAGAAGTAAACATTAAAAAAGATCAACTCAACAGTCGAGTATATTTCTTTTATGAAAACTATGAGGCGAGATGGCTCTGACATTATCAGAAAGTAACTGAGTACAGTGTGTGCATCCAGGAGGGAAAACCACTTTGGTGGCAGGTCACAAGATTGTAGTCAGTTGTTGTAATCAACATAGATGCCATTTCAGAGTTGCATCTGTTTCTCGGTTTTCACAGTCAACAATGCACGCACAGCATTTGTGCAGACGACACATTTGCACTTGTCATAATGTCTGATCATTTTCACTTTTGAGGAATAAATCAGCTGCTGGCAACCTGGAACATTGAGCTGAATTTGTATGCGACATACACTCTTGCATTGCGTAGGTCTATCTTTTTATTAAAACCCCAGCCCTGACAGCTGCATGACACATACTCCGGTGAGAATCAGCAGATAGCTGCAGTGTTGATGCTGCATGAGGCTGTTCACAAAGTTAGCAGAGGCAAAGAGACGTGACCTGTGTGTTCATAAATATATACTGACAGCACAGGTTAAACTTAAATACACAACTCTACCATTGTAGACCACCGATGATTTTCATATGAGCAGATGCTAACATGCTGCCTGAGATACTCATATGAGGATGTTGGACATTTTTGGACAAGTTTTAGGCACAAACATTGTTGATCTCATTTCGGGATTCCCGCTGCCTGTGAACGCATCTCACTGATGACATCCGAAACCTCTAAATATCAACAAGCAATATAGTTGACGGAAAAAAGACTAAAATGCAGTTTAAAAATTAAAACTCTCTATATGTATATATTTATCTTTATTTATTAATGAAAAGAGAAGATACAATTGCTCAGAGCATTTTTCTTTCAAACTGACCTAATCCCGAGGTCCTTCAGAGAATAGCTGTGCTGCACATTTCTGTTCCTGCACACTTGAATCATCTTCATGGGGATTCTGCACAACAACAGCACAACTATGAACACGAACTGACAACAGTATTACACTGGACCTTGATGTGCACTTACAGGCTGTGGCTGTCAGACATGGGAAAGTACACAGTGAAGGGAATAGAATATTTGCGGCGACGTAAATGGTTTGAGATTTGCACCCACTTTCAATTTGCTGTGGTGTATTAAACGTGTTATCCATAAAAACACACAACCTAAATATCGTCCTTTACATTTGGAATCAGCCCATTGTATCTAAATGTATTCTGTCAACTGAAACTAGATTCAAATGTCCTGAGTTTTTGCTTCTACCTTTGGAGATTACTGCTGCTGCTCACGTTTTCAAAAAGCATTTAATTTCAGAAGGAGTAATTAATATGAAAAGGCTAATTTTGGGCAAAGCACTCCGCTAACATTCATCTCAGTGTCTTCTCTGTGGTTATTTTCTCATTAGTGTGCTACTCCCACTGCAACCCCCCCGCTGCCCATGTCTCACAGTTGGTTTCACCTTCTTTTCTGACAGTGGCGTGACTTGTTTACAGGTGGAGCTCTCCAGAGAGACTAATAATACCCACAACTGAGATATCAGTGCTGCCTCCACCGCGCAGTCAGGCTCAGCCACAGAGGGTGAGATGGGAGAGTCAGAATAACAGGATTTGTGGTGCCAACTTGGTGCAACAGGAAAAAGGAAGGAATGCTGAGAAGACGAGGAAAGTGTGAGACAGGGAAAAAAGTAAAGTTTGGTTCCTTCAATTGCTTTGATAAGAATCTAGTTTGTGGCATCAAACTGCAACTGAAAACTGATTTCCACAATTTGTTGATCTTCTGTATGAGTCACAAGGAAAATCATGAGAAAACACATTTCTATGATCGGATTGATTTCGAACAAACTCAAACAACTCTCTGGAACATATGATGACAGATGCAAAAACTGCAGCAAATCCAACCTGTTCCGAAAACTTTAGGATGGACAAAAGTTTCGGAGTCTGTGTGTAAAAAGGATTGACACCACATGATCGGATATTTATTTTTAAACGTGCAACAAAGTGTGGACAAAAAATATTCTTGACCCTCATACAGAACTTTGTTGGTGGGTCAGAAAGTAAGGACCCACCAAAATATCCTCACTTTCTTAAAATATCCTCACTCTGTAAGTAAGACACACACACACACACACACACACACACACACACACACACACACAACACACACACACACACACACACACACACACACATATACATACCCAGCAATTGCAAATCTTAACAGCAGTGAACGATCAGTTTTTTCAGTCTTCTGAAGGACCTGCGGCTGCATGTGCTTGACGATCTGTGGAAGCTTTACTGAAAGAGAGATGAAGGGGGAGTGTGGGAGAGGGGGTGCTGGACAGAGGCAATAATCACTTTATAATGACTATTAAATCTCACCCAGAATGGAAGGAGAGCTTGATCCTTCACATGCAGCCTCCAAGACCAGAACACAAGCTTCAGATGATTGCGTATATTATGCAACAGCATGCACAAGGTTCCCAGGACCGTTCTCCCTGTGATGGAAATATTTTGGGTATTTAGTCATCACTCTTCTCGTGTTGCGATTAATGTCTTTACAGCATATTAATGTGTTAAAGCTGCACTCAGTCAATATTTTTAGTAAGGCCAGTGGCTTGGCTGTAGGGCCGGTCTGTGAGTCAGCTCCTGCTTGATGGATGTAAGGAAATTTTAATGAAGACGACGACGAGGAGGCCTAAGGGCTTTGGTGATTAATAAATGTTAGCATGCTAACATGCTAAAAGATGATGAACATTAAGCATCGGATTTATAAGGTAGCATTTATCATAAAGCAGTGGCTGTGTCTAAGTGCAGCCACAAAGAGCAATGGTTGTAGACTCGCACAACATTTCACCTCACCTCGGCATCTGTGGAGCTTTTTAGCCGACTTTAGTTGTCTGTCAAGGTTTCCAGCTCATAAGTGTAAAAACTCTGCTTTTATTAAACAGATTTTTGGCAGCAGTCTCCTGTCTTCAGCAAAAAAAAAAGAAAAGAAAACCTCAGATAAAAGCATCGAATGACAGACAGACAAAGCTGTTGACTAGCCGGTGAGCATAGTGGACCATCTCGCCAGCTAGAAAGACAGACATTTTTCACAGATGTTGGTGGAAATGGCTAAAAGAGAGTGAATATTGGACTTGGATTCATCAGGTGGACATACACACAACACCAAATGAATGCTAGTGTTAATGGTGAGAAGGTCAGTGGTGTGTTTACAGCTTGTTCCTCTGCACACATTTGGCCATATATATGGATCTTAAAATGTCCCTCAAGAAGGAAGTGTAACTAGGTGTCAGATAATTATTGCATTTGTACAATAATGTCGCCGTCTGTACGATGTGCAATCAATAGTGATTTCAGATTTTTTAAATGTATGATACTTCATCATTTAGTGACAATATATGGAGTACTAGGAATTATCAGTAGTAAAATCTGGATAAACGTCTGCGTATAAACATGCTTGTTTTGATGACATTAATAGGGACCATGTGTCTATTTGTTTACACATGTTTGTTTACACTTCTCTTTTCACATGACGTCTTTACAGCCAATCCTAATTCACAGAGGAAGTAGGAGACACAGGCTACGATTCAGAGGTGGAGCTTGAACCATGCTTTTTTCACATGGTAAGATTTGTGGGCGGTGTCAAATACTTTATGAAAATATAGTTTTTTATAGATATTTTTGTTTAAGCATTGTTATTGTTTTCTTAAATACGATTCAATGATAAAATAATGTTAAGCCTCTGGTATGATACTTCTAAACGTTTACCATCTAGCAACACTATCCAGGCCTCAGTTGTGGAGGAATGAGCATTATTCAGTCTTCTTATTTTCCAGATTTGCTATATTTAGTATATTTAGGATTATGTTATACTGACTAACGGCTCTATCAGTTGTTAGCAGACAAAATTTATGCTAATCTGCAAATGATGTACATGAATTTTCATGGTAGAAAGTTGAAAGTATTGGGACTCAACAGAAATAACACAGAAGTAAAGAATTACAATCCTCCATTCCACTTTCAATTGCAAACAAATGTCTTGTATTGTTGGGTTTGCAAAGAAACTGGTAGCCCCTCAAGGTTTATTTTCAATGAGAACATGGGCTGGAATATGAATTTTGATGATATATGTTATACACATTCTGTGCTATTTATACAGTAAAGTCAGTAAAGCCCCCTTTAAATATGAGTGAAAGAAGTAACAAGAAACACTGGGTAGAATATGAATCTGTGTCTTTATCAGTTGTCTAAAGGGACACGCTGTAAATCAGCCATGATGTCCGACCCAAACAGACTGGTAAGCTACCCTGTTTGCCTCATTAGTGCAGGGAAAATATGTGAGTTATTGTATTATATTGTATTTCATTATTCTATTGGTTTTCCATTTTGGTCTGGGAAACACTTATGGAAAGGGAAGAGGATTATGAAGGAGGCTGGGAAAGAAATGTGTGCCAGCTGATATCAGGGGAATTCCCGAATAAATCTGAGCTCACAAACACACACAGATAAAAGTGTGTGGAAACATGCAACCACATACACAATCACACAAACGCACAAACACGCACACATGAGTGACCCTTACAGTTCCCATGACATCTGTTGCCACAGAGTCCAGTTGGTCGAGTAGGAAATCCACAATGATCCTCCTTGGAACATGAGAGGAATTCACAAAAAACACGATGTACAGAAATAGATGAGTGGATTTGAGTGGCCTCTGTGAAACTGTGCTTTTAGCCATCTTATTAACAAGTGATTAGCAGAACAGATCTCCCACAGCGTACGTGGTGGGAATAAAGCAGTCATATGGCAAGGATGTCTAAATTATCTAATTCTGGTGAGTCACTCAAAGTAGAGGTGGACTCTCTCCTCTGTCCCTCTCATCTGTTTCTGTCTCTTCTATCAAACCATCACCGTGTTAGTTTATCTCTCAGTACTTTCCTGCTTCACTGCCCTGCCTTCTTCACTCAGCCCCAAGCCAATTCATTACTCTACAGAAGATGTACATCAAACTGTTTGTCGCAAATATATAAGCATGTGTCTCAATTCAGGGGCAGCATCTTTCAGAGGCTGCACTTGTGGACTGATTGTGTCACAGTGGCGCAGCAAGACCCATTTCGAAGGCTCCAAATGCAGCCAATAAATGCTTCCTTCTATCGCTGAGATAGAAGGCTCCTTCTCCAACCAACCTATCCCAGGATTTTTGTAAGCGCGCTGAGTGGTCATCAAGACTAGAAAATTGTATTTTGGGATTCCCGCTGCCTGTGAATGCATCTCACTGATGAAATCCGAAACCTCTAAATATCAAAAGGCAATATAGTTTACGGAAAAAAGACTAAAATGCAGTTTAAAAATTAAAACTCTATATATCTATCTTTATTTATTAATGAAAAGAGAAGATACAATTGCTCGGAGCATTTTTTCTTTCAAATAATATAATAATACATAATATATATAATGTATATAAATACAAACCATTTACCATTTATTGTTCCTCGGTGATGAACCGAAGAGGTAATGGCAGCTCACAGATATATGTTCAAAAAACAAGGGGCATAAACGTTCTCATCTTGTCCAACTGCAGCTCTGTTGCTAGGTGAGAGCGGTAAGTTGGTGACACTAATCAGGGAATTTGGTATCTTTTCTTGGTTTGCGACACCAGCTTGTCACTATCGGGTTAGGCTAGCAACAGAGCTGTAATTGGACATGGTGAGAAAGTTGTAATGCTCCTTGTTTAGTTTTTTTGACATTTGTACCATTAGCTGTTCTATCGAGTTGAAGACTGATACATTTGAAAGTGTATAAGCATCGGATGTTTTTGAGGTGTCATGTTTGTAACCAAAGCACAATGAATCCTGGGAAACGCTGTCCTGAGAAGGATCCACCCTTTGGACCCTTTGTTGCACGGGGGCGAAAGAAGGAGCCTTCTTAATGAGACCGCCTAGTCGCGCCTCTGTGACGCAATCTGTCTGTAAATGCAGCCTCCAAAGGATGAATTTGGACACAGCTATTGCTTTATTTAAACTTAAAAACAGCTGGGCACTTTTGCAAGTTGTTACGTTTTAAATTAGCACCTTACCTGTTTCTTTGATGGTGTAAAAAATACAGTTAAAATATTGCTTGTTAAACCTTAAAGTCGGCTTTATGATAGATGCCTCATCCGTATTTCCAGGGATATGGCAGTTGCACTATGGATGAAGTTTGTCTGCTGGAATAATGACAATATTTTCGCAGTTTGTAAGAATTCAAACAGTCATTATTAAGTCAAACCATCATGGACATAGAAACTGTTAAATGAACTGTGCTCTCTGTGAGCTTGTATATGTGCAACCCCCCGCCATCAGCAGCATCAACCACTCCCAGTCCCCTGCAGAGTTTGACTGTAAAAGCTGTAAATAACCACCTTTGTATCAAGATGCACTGATGAAAAATAAAATAAAATATCCGATTAGTAGTTCCATCTCCTGTGCAATTCAAACCATTCAATTATTCCCCTCCCCCAAAATTTGGTGAAAACTGTTATTTTCATGTGGTGATTGAAGGGAAAATCAATCTTATTAAACCTCTAATTCTGAACATCAGGATCAGCGTTGGCAACACAAACACAACGCTCACAAATGTGGAAACTAACTCAAATAAACAAATAAATAAAAAAGGAAGAGAAGAAGTAGAAAGTGAGGCACAAGCCGTGTAAGAGCAGCAAAGGAATACATCAAACATTTGTTGTTTATTCTTTTATGTTTTGGACACTCCCAGCAGGCAAAAAAAAAAATTATGTTCTGCTAAAATGTGCCTAAAACAAACTTTATCACCATAAAGGAATGATTCATCTTTTCAACTTCTGTTTGGCAATGAAGCTCAAACTTTTTTTAAGAAAGCATTGTGGCTGTGCTAATGGTTTGTGTTTATGTGTTTGTTTGTTTTTTTGTTATGCTATGAGGAATGGAACAGGACAAACAGGTGACAGACTGTAGGCGGACAATGCATGCACCGTGGTGCACTCCCTTTTGTTCTCGCCCACATTAGTCACATGGCTGAGGAATGAATTTGATTAAATGGTGATTAATGCTGCTAAGCAAGGCGTGTACATTGTTCAGGCTGAATTTATACACATGTGAACTAATTATTTTAAAGCAGAACCATTTGTGACACAGATCCTCGAACAATATCGTTAGTGTGGCAAACCTGGGCCTTCATTCACCTCTTCTTATTTCTATCTTTAAGTGAATATAAATCAAAACTCAACTATAAACCACTTGGGGAAAATGTATGAAAATCCATTTTTTTAAATTTGTGGTAAGCAGATGTTGTTTTGAAGACTTTGTTTGTGAACTGCACTGCGGCGTGGACAGCGGTTATTAAAGATGCAGTAAGAGAATAGAGAATGGGATGCAGAAGAGAAAGTTCCACGCAAACAGACTGTGCACACAAAAATGTGCACGCGCTTTCTTGTCTTGCATAGACGCACAAACATTGGCAGGCTTTTGAAGGGCTTAATGGTGGAGATTATCATCACACACACACACACACACACACACACACACAATCACAGACGGAAACAGCAACACTCACACACTCATGTTGTGTAGGCCCACGTTATGGGCCTGCTTCTCAGGAGTTGGCCCTTCTGTGACATTTGGAAAGGGCAAGAGGAGCATCATTCATACACACACACACACACACACACACACACACACACACACACACACACACACACACTGCATTGACCTCCACACCATCAGGTGTCAGCACCCCCTCCCCATACAGAGGCTCAATACTCAGATTAACATCAGGAACCAGGATTAGCTTGGCCCTGCAGGGTTTGGACAGCACACACTCGTTTCACCTGGCTGTCCCCTGTAGTGCTCGGGTGCCACCCACACAACCACACAGCACACGCATGTGCATCTGAACAGCACACACACATGTATTTGTGCACATATGGATAGAATAAGTTATTTGGCATTTACTGATGAAGGCTGACATTAATGAATGAAGAGAAATAACAGTATATATATTTATATGTGTGTGTGTGTGTGTCTGAGTGTGGTATTATTGACGTTGTGGGGACCTACATCTGTTCACATCACATTATGGGGACATGTCTTCCTTATGATGAAGCAAGTCCTCGTAATGTAAATCATTCCGTTTTCATTACATTTTAAGGTGATGATGCGTTTAAGGTTAGGTTAAGGTTTTGGTTAAGGCTAAATTTAGGTTAAGATTACGATATGGTTTTGGTTACATTTAAGTTTAGGGTTAGGCAAGTAGTAGCCATGGTTAGAGTTAGAGTTAGAGTAAGTCTCCAGGAAATCATTGCAAGTCACGACTATGCACATGCGTGTGTGTGTGTGTGTGTGTGTGTGTGTGTGTGTGTGTGTGTGTGTGTGTGTGTGTGTGTGTGTGTGTGTGTATCTTAAACCCCTTCTGTACATAAGTGAAAATCCCCTTTTCTGCAGTTACATAAAATGCTGTTCATCATCTCATATTCACAAGCCAGTACGACTCATTTCTGGGACACTGTTTCTGCTACAAAGTATAGAATAGTTTAAAAACTGCCTCGGCAACAAAACTCTGCCTCATCCTCGAGTATCTTCGCTGTCTTACATAACGATGCCTCACCAGCCACCTCACAGCGAGAGAGCTTGTTCAAAATCCTTAAGAGACATCTCCTCTTTAAATTTTCAGATTTCGCACAAAGGATCATTTGGCTTGACCGGTGCCCTTCTTACCAGTCAGTCAAAAATAGAACATTGGTTTCTTTGATAAGAGGTTTGTCTGCACAAAGCCACAGACTGCTGGCCTGGCTTTCGAGCATGAGAGCATGTCAGACCTCCTCGTCTCCTCCATTAGAGATGCTCTGTCCCATGACCTCCTGGATTTTGACTTTTAACGAGTAAATCCGGATGCTTCAGCAGTCGTGGTGGGCTTTTCATTTGGAAGGTTAGCGGACGAGATGCAGCCCTGAGACCGGGGTCAATATGGCAGGTTTGGCTGTTTTTATCTCCTCTGTCTGTTTTGAGAGGCTGCAGCTCCTCTGGTTCGGTGAGTCACTCGCAAAGAGGAAAATGCTGTTCTACTGCCACCCTGTGGTTACTGTCATTATGAAGCTCAATTACAAAATTGCTTATTTTTACAAAATCACCTCACACCAGTAGCAGTATATGGCCACCAATAAATAAATGAATGTCTGTCTGTCTCATTTTCTCAATAAACACTGCAGACTACAGATTTCTTTTGGATTTGCGGTTCTCGAAGAATCCGCACAGAGAGATTCATCCATTCATTTGAACTGAATTGAGAGAAAATCTTGTGATGATGTCACCGATGACATCATTATCATCTTCACGCTTGACAAGCAATGCAATAACAATTGACCTGAATTGGCAGCTGTGTTGATATAGCGACACTTCGCTTAACCAACCTGAAGGTGATCTGAAAATTGCACTGCATGTGAAAATGTGGAAAAGGGTATGTGGACACCTTTGTGTACTTTTGGTCTGTTGCTGCTTTTCTGTGCTGAGTTTTAGGTGCAGTTGAGTATAAAGTCATATTCCAGATAGACACCAGCTTAGATCCCCAGCAAGATACTGAAACCCAACTTGCCCTTTGGTGGCTCTACCGACAGAGTATGAGTAGAAAAAAGAAAGTGCTGCATTTATGAAGAAATGTATTGGTGAATGGGACATGGGGACATTGTTAAAGTAGCATATCTATGCCCATGGTGTTGGAATGACATATTTAGCAACATTATTATGGTTATTATGAGTATTATTTTTATTATTAAAAATATTAAGGTATAAGTGATATAGAAAATGGATGGATAACACAAATAATACAAATAATCGTACTGCTACTACTTCTACTACTACTACTACTACTACTTCTACTGCTACTACTTCTACTTCTACTACTACTAATAATAATAATAATAATAATAGAATCAAATTAATGCATTGTTTGCTACTTCTGTCATTTTCTTTAATGTTAATTGAATAAATAATGTTAATCCTGGTGCTCGCTGAATTTTATTCTTGAATCCAATATCTGTTGGATTTCCTGCCTTCTTTCTTGGTTATACTTTTTTTTCCTGTATCGTCCTATTAAACAATCTAACAAATAAATAAATAACATTGTCAGTTCTCAGTTGTAGTTTGTTTGCTCGTGGCCTTTGTTTCCCGATCCATGATATATTCATATAACACTTTACATACACCCACACACACAATGTACACCGAGCTCCAATGAGCTGTTTCTCCCTTCTCTTTTCTCTGCTGCTCAGAGTCCAACAAAAGATCGACCCCGATACCTGAGAATACAGCAAAGACAAACGTGGAAACAAGACGGAGAAAAAGTGTGTGTGTGTGTGTGTGTGTGTGTGTGTGTGTGTGTGTGTGTGTGTGTGTGTGTGTGTGTGTGTGTGAGGATGTGTGTGTTTCTCTTTGTGTATGAGGTACTTTCAGTTCAGAAGCTGTGACACTGAACTGTCAGTGAAGCCCAGGAGTGCTGACAGGTAGTACACATACACACATGCACGCACACTACACACACGCACGCACACAAACACACACACTCTCACTTTCTCTTGCTGTTGTAATTGAAAGCTGTCACCTTGAGATTTCCTCCTTCGCAGGGATTTGCACTGGTTGTCTGCAGCTCCAGGACTTCACTCATCTCTTCTCTGCTCCTCACCTGTAGATTACTGGTGCTGACTCTCTTTCTCTTTCCCTCTGTTACAGTGGAACATGATATAATGACCCCTCTCTCTCACACAATTTCAGCTGTGAGAACCAACAAAACACTGAACAGATTAATACAGAGCAAATTGTGACTCCTGTCCAGTGGTTATACTTTTCTGTGCAGGTCGTTGTGGCTTGAAAGCGACTGGAACCGAGAGGTCGAGCTTTCTGAAGCACAATAATTCATCGCTTCGTGAGTCGAACAATACTCTGATGTCCACATCTTTTCCCTCTCCCCTCCATTCCCTCCCTGCTATGACTAAACAGTGTAATTCATTCATTATGGATCAGGCCCTAAATTAGGTTAGCACATATTTAATCATTCATGTGGGCTCACTTCTTTGACTGGCCTGCTGAATCATTAATTAGGAGTTTTGGAGATGCTAATTTGTCCTATGATTCACATGAACATCTGAGAGTTGGATGAGCTGATGTGTGCGTTTATGTTCTGGGCTGTTCTCCACCTGCTCATCGAGTCTTTTCTGCATTATTCATCGTCAAAGACTGGGGATCATTTTTGGAACCAACCAGGGACTTGAGTTAATTCGGGGAAGAATGAAATAAATTTTAGTTCACTGCTTTGATAAGAATCTAGAATGTGACATCAAACTAATCCTGACAAATATGTGAGCTTAAATACTGATTTGTTGATCCACTGTATGAATCACCAAGGAAAACCACGTGATTACCACATTGTGAGGTTAAAAATACACAATTACGCCTCAGTGAAGAAATTCACAGGACACAGGAGGAGAAATGTTGAAAGAAATATAGTCGTACCACTTTCCGTCTGCTTCTCACTGTGTTGCATGCATACGTGTGTATGTATGTGTCGATGTTAAGTGTGTGTGGATGTGTGTTTCACGCACACACACACACACACACACACACACACACACACACACACACACACACACACACACACACACAAACATCACAGATCACACTGAGAATATTTTTTTTTTAATCTCAGCATCTCCAGTTTTTGATATTAAGGCCCCGGAACAGATGGAGGATATGAGATAAGATTAGTTTGCACCAAAAATGTACATAAGCTCCTATTCATTTTTTTTAATTTCCCAGTGGAGAGTATCTATTAATAAACATAATATGTCACAGTGTGTTGTGTGGTTTTTACAACAGAGAACACAACACATATCAAAAATTTGATAATAACAGACAAAGACAATTTAATTATTTTTCATATTCTGGTTATTCTTTCTCACTATGGGAGGTAAAAACCACTTCAGTACAATGAGTGTGCTCAGCATGAATAAATACATTACTACAAACAACTACAACAAACCTTGTAAGATCTGTAATTTAGTTACTATATCCGCAATTGTTGTAATTAAAACAAAAGTCTTCCAAAGATTTATTTTAAAACCTTGATATTAAATGAGCTTTTTACTATAAATAATGTTCCTTTGTGAACAAATCATTTTCTGCTGAGGGTACAAAATTATTAGTATTGTCATGAAATATTTTAGTGTTTATTTTTTTCTTTTCTTGTTTTCTTCTGCCACCAGGTAGAATGAAAACAAAGCGCTGATGGGGGTCACATGACAAAAATGATTTATGTATCAGCACATCAATGTTTTCATTTTATCTTAATTTGTTCCGGTCTTTGTTTGTTAGTTTCTTTGTCACTATGCTTTTCTCTCTCTCCCCCTGTGCTGATAAAACTGTTCACGTTGAACATACAGATTTTATCTTTTTGTTGTCAGAGTCAGAGCAGAGAAAATTGGAGAAATGTTTGTGTGTACGAGGCAGTACCATGAAGGAACAACTGAGAGGCGCCCTTGTGCCATTTACTGCCTCCAGCTCCACTTTCAAATTAATAATCAGAGGTGCAGTTATTAAAGAACTACTGAGCACTGCTCTGAATAAGTACTCTCAATAATATTGATATATCTAAACAAAACTATTAATTAATTTCCCTATTCACCCAAACCAGAGGTATATTTTAATATTCTGAAAGAAATATCCATCCATCCATCTTCTTTGTAATTTTTATTCAGGTTACTTTGCTTGATGGAAAACATCAATAATTATATGCGAAACTGCACTGAACTCAAATTGTGTCTCTTTTTTTACAATATCTTTTTTTTCCTCTTTTATTAATCATCAAATTATGAATAAAAAGATGAAGTACACATGAAGTCACATAACAGAAATATACACCATGCGTTGTAGAAATATAATAGAAACTGATTATGAAACAGTAGTGCCCCCAAAAAAAACAAAACAAAACAAAAAATATATATATGTATATATAATTGAAATTATATTGACGTGTTAAATTTTGAGCTTAGATTTAAGTATTCCTCAGCTTTTTTTAATCATAAA
This sequence comes from Hippoglossus stenolepis, assembly GCF_022539355.2. NCBI lineage: Eukaryota > Metazoa > Chordata > Actinopteri > Pleuronectiformes > Pleuronectidae > Hippoglossus > Hippoglossus stenolepis. The sequence goes on from NC_061484.1 coordinate 16,300,184, forward strand.
CATTATTACAGGCCTGGTTGCTGTCTCTGATGTGAATAAACTCGCCAGGGCTACATTATGTTATTTTATTTATCAGTTTTTGCAAATACATTTATTTGTTTTTCCTTTTTTTCAACTGTGAATGATTATCATACGCGATGACGTATTCCAAGGATCAACTGTCGAATCCTGAGGAATCGAACAAGAACCGGAAGTTCAGCCTGTGGAGAAAAATGTGATGTTTTGTGTCTGAAGTTATTTAGCTAACGTCAACTTCTATGATCTTTGCAGGAAGACAAAGTGGTTTATTTCTGGAAGGAAGCTGCTGTCCTCCTGGTGCATCACCTCTGATATTAGTTTGTCCTCCGGGACGAATCCGTCACTTTCTCTGAGAACCGGAACAAAGTCTCAGGTAACGTTCGCCCACGACCCGCAAAGCTAATGCTAACGCTAACTAGCCAGTGTTGGACTGTGTCGCAGCTTCACATTTAACCTCGGTGGTGTCAGAGGATGCAAACAAGTAAACAGCGTTTGGTAAAGCGAGGTAGCGGCAGCCATCGCTGTTTGACGAGTTAAATGCATCTCGATACAGCTACAACGCCAGGCTGGTACATGAACCATGCTAATGTTAACTCAGTTAGCTGTTATGTGTGGGGGTCTTATCTCTGTTCAGTTTATATTAGTGCACAATGATTTAATGTCCACACAGTCTGGCTGCTCTTATCAGCTACTAGTGTTCTCCATGCTCCATATCAAATGTTATTATACTGGTTCTCCAAGAAGCCTGGGTTCATTGAGGAGCCTCATGTCAAATTCCACTCTCTTATTGTCATTATTTATGATTTTATTTATGATGAAGTCCACTAGTACTAGTACAGGTTGATCTCAGTGGGAATATGAGGCTGAGCTGTCTGCTGGGTGGACATGGAGGAGACAGGGGACACATAACACACAGGAGGTAAATCTGAGGGTGTCAGGGTCTCACATTTCTCTGCTTGTTTTTACTGAGGAGCCCTGAACTCTTTTCACACAGCTGTGTTTACAGTGGGATCCCTCCTGTGTTCGGTGTGGGATATGAAACCGTTCACTCTCCTGGATGCACGATGAATAATATTTGGTACTTGCGAAACCTCGGCCTTAACAGCTCGGCTGCATTTGAAAAGTTAAAAAGAAGACTGAGTGTAGAGTACAAAGAAGGAGAGTGAGTGTAGATACACACCTCAGAGGTGAATGGACCTTTTGGCCACGTCAAAGAAAGTGAGGGTAAAAAAGTCCTGAATCTCTCCACCAATTTATCCAGATCCGCTCCAACATTTCATGGAAACAGGTTCAGTGGTTGTTGAGTAATTCTGCTGAACGACTGACAAGCAACAGCAACTAAAACATACCCTCCTTGGTGAACTTATAAAATGACACTAACATCTCCAAAAGTAGCTTTGTTGACTCATATTTTGCTGAATATTCATTAAACTGTGGTTTTTAATTATGATTTTTTTCGTGCCCTATCAGCCAGGATGGATCCAGCACTACTGAGGGAGAGGGAGCTGTTCAAAAAAAGAGCTCTGTCCACTCCAGCTGTCGAGAAGAGACAGACATCAGACTCTCACAAGAAAAAGAAGTCCAAAGCAGACAAGGACGGATCGTCAGGGTCCAAGCACGGCGCTGGTAAGTGAGGCAGGCAGCTTTAAAAACGGGTTATCACGTGTTTGATTGGTACCGCTGTCGTGAAGGGTCTGTGCAACATGTATTACAGTGCTTTGTACTGAAAAGACTACTTGTACTACTTTTCAGTTTCAATAGGGATGCATCTGTCAACATTTATATAACCAACACTGTCTCATTATGTCAATAGCTGAGGCAAAGCCATTCAGTAAAGTTTCCCAAATTTCTAGAGAGTGCAATTATATGAGCCCCTCTTATTCACAGATTTTGCCTTGTGTCATATCATTCTCATAATTTCAGTTCCCTCCTCTCCTCCAAACTAAAAATGCTTGCATCTAAATACAGGGTATTTGTTTTAAAACTATTATTTTACAAGGAGCAGTAATTCACGAATCAAGATACTGTCTGAATATAATACAATATGTCATATATAATATGACAAACAACCAAAGAATAGAGTTTATATTCATCATATTACCACTCTCAGTATAATTACTGAATAATCTGCTTCTTTCAGCAGAAAAAACAAAATACTGGTACATAATTCAGTGACAATTTATTAGGCATTTTGTGGTAAGGCATATGAAATTATACATCGTCCTTAATATGACATGATAAAGTACATCACTGTGCAGCAACCAACTGTCAGTCATCAAATAATGTTGTAATGCTTAACATGTTAACAGCACAGTTACACAATTTACTAAAGAGCAGAAAAACACAGGCTTTATCCAATGCAAAGATGATATCCAACTTAAAGATTATGTCTTTGCTGCTTGGGAAACAAGAATATGCAAATTCTTCTTTGTGTACAACATTTTACAACCTCTCGTAGATGGTTCTCTGGATCAAACAGGTAATAAGTATGTGCAGTACTCACAGGGCAGGTGTCGCTGAACAAGAAAACTTGCTTTCTTTTTTAAATGTATGATATTTGTTCCGATTAGTGTCTTTTTTTTAAGTTAATATGTTTGGGCTTTTACTATATAAAAGAAAACAAAGTAAAAACAAGATTATTTAAATTGTGTATATATATTTTTTTAATCACTCTTGGTGTCATTTTCTACTCTGGTGCTCTCTCTTTCTCCTGATTATTTTCTGGTGTAAAATATGGCTTTCAGGGTCTGCACTCTATGTTAAGTGGTAGTGAATGTATATGTGTGAGCGTTTCCTCATAGACAAAATAAAAAAGCTATTAAGACTCACTCCAAATCAATGAAACACTGCCCCCTTCTTTTTTAATGGTATCTGGGCTCCCTTTTCAACTGTGAGCGTCTGAACCACTATTACATTGTTTTAGAAGTTCATTTCTCTGTGCGTCGAGGTCAGCGCCTGTGCTCTTGCCCGGCTCAGCAGTGACCCCCGAATTCCTACAGTTCCTTTTCGTCGTCATGGCCGCCTTTATACCACCTCAGTATGCGATTCTGGCTCCTTGCAAATGCTGGTCATGAGCTTGCTGCAGCTCCCTGGCCCCTCCTCCTGTAGCTGGTGATGTGTCTTCTCTTTGGCGCAGCACCCACAGTCAAGTAGCTCGTAGAGCACGGCCAAGGCAGCCAGAGACAGGACAGTGAGGATGAAGAGCAGGAGGATGACGAAGCACGCCACGTTCCAGCCGTCGTGGAAGGGGTACACTTCCTGGACTTGCAAGGAGACATGGGAAAGAGAGACTGCCTCATGGTGCCACGAGAGATTACTTGGGTTTATAGTGGCAGTGAGGTTGGCCATGATTTCTCCTTAAAAGCAACAAAAACAGAGAAAAATATTAGTATTGAGTGTGGTTCTGCGTTTCACTTTAAGGTGGTGACGGCAAATTCAAGAGTATTGGTTGTGAAATACTTGTTTCCATGGTGAAAGAATGAATGAATTCCCCTTTAGGCCATTATATTTAAGATTGTCTTTGTTGTCTGAATGTGATGCAATATCTTAAACCTGACAGACTAGACAGTGTCTGCACCTCTAACAACAATAGATATTAGAAACGGTCAAATGTCCCACACCAGAGTATCTCCGCCAAGGCCCAGTAGTCCCTTATAAAACCACATTTAAACATGCACTAAATTGCAAACACTCATAAATATCAGTCTCCTTAATATACCAAATTGTTTTCATCAAGATCCATGAATTATTCTTCAAGAAACTGAGGAAAATGTTGAAAAACGCCCTATACTACTAACCAATAAATGCAGACAAAAACATAACCTCCTTGGTGAACGTATTACTGTCTCTATGGACCATGTGCACTGCTAATAGGCTGTTTGTAAAAGACACATCCTCACTGGAGGGCACAGACTGAATGGGGAAGCCATTTGCTCTAAAGGGTTTCTGTTGGGTACTTTGCTGTAATGTAATTATTTTAGTACTACATCAGTAGCAGTCATAGTGTCATGTTGTAAAAAGGAATTGCAGTATCGACCTATTCACAGAATATACCTGAGTCTACGTCTGTCAGAACAAGAAGGACTTTCACGTGTTATTGGAGAAATTGCAAATAATGTTACAGAGCGAAACCTGACTGAGGCCATAGATCGGATGAGTGCACAGTGAGATGTGGCGTCTAGTTGAGGAACTGCAATAAAGAAATGAGGAGAACGATGCATGTTGTCAGGCCATTTGTCTTTCTTCTGCAATACTTTCACATTTTTAGCCAGCGCCTACCATTTTAAATCCTCAGGGAGCAGTGCACCCGTCTCTCTGCCCACACACACACACACACATGCATGTTTTAAAGACTCACACAGACATTTTTATTATTTATCTACTGAGAGCAAGGCAGCTGACCCAGATTACTTGAGTCAACCACTAAAAGAGGCAGAGAAAAGAGGGTCATGCTTCTTTTTACAGCATCCTGTCATTTTACTGTGTCTTTTTCTCCCCTTACACCTTAAACTGGACTTTTGTATGTTGAATAGATTTGGGACATCTTTATACAACCTGGATGTTAAGTTGATTGGTTTGATTGTAAAGATTACATAAAAACTACTGGACAGATAGAATTCTGTGAAACTTGGTGGATGGTTGTGGTATCGGTCAGAGAAGAACCTATTACATTTTGGTGCAGATCTAGATCCGGGGGCAGATCCAGGAATTTGTATCACTCATTTAACATTGAGCTATAGGGTGTTTTTTGACATTGTCGCAGATTAATTCATGAATCTTGATGGGAAAGAATCAGGTATATTTAGTGGTATAATATCTACAGTAGGGGTGTGTGTGCAATTTGGTCAGTTTTGGTGCCTGATTGAATTTAAGGGGACTATTTGGCCCTGGCGGAGGTGTGAGCTCTACTTAATGCCATTCTAGTTGGTTTCTTTTTGTACTCTGCTTGACATGGGGTTAAGGTTACTTTTCGTTTTAAAACATTACCAACAAATATTGCTCTGCACGTCACCATGTCAGTCAAATGTTTTGTTTTATTGTTTTATCAAGAACATTCTGTGAAATTTCAAGCACAGGTTTAGTTTGGTTGTGTTTCCCAACATGACAATGCATATGTGATGTGTGAAGTTGGTTCAGAAAATTTGAATATTTCACCTATTCTTACAACAATTCCTACACAGTGACAGATAAGATTCTTAATGAGCCGCACCCCAGCCAAGCTCTAAAAGGTGCTGTGGGACTAGATGTTGTCCTCTGGTTTCACAGGCTCACTAAACACACAAACACACTTGCACACTCCTAATGCCCCCTGCTTGGCGCCTCAGTGCTGTCAGTACCATCAGTGATTTGTCTTGAGAGCTGCAGTTTGTATCGACTCTTGCATTTTCCACAATCACAGACGGACATGATGCACATGAGTACACACACAGATACAGACACAGAAACAATAATACTTGCTATACTAGTGGCATGAGTGCATACGTACAGATCCATGATTATCTAATCCATTGCGTAGCTCCTTATTTTTGCCCTGAATGTTTTAATTTCGATGTAAAGGTCTTAACTTAGTTGTTGTATAACAGACATCACTGCCTGAAACGGTAATCGCAATATTAGATTATTCAAATGTAGAAGGAATTGGCTGCTGAAATAGATTTGCTGCATTAAAGATTATCATCATTATTCACCAAAACCCCTCAGTCATAGCTGCACATTAAGACCGAGAACAGCCCGCAGCTTCAATTCACACTGTGGATCGTTGATGCCACACACCCACACAGACACACACACACACACACACAGACACACAGACACGATTCCTAGGATGCTATTCTGAAAAATATGCAGACTCACCTGTGTGTCTGGATCAGTTCTTTAGAAGATGCAAGTCAACAGATGCTCTCTCCTCTTCTCGGTGCTCCACCTATCGCTCTGTCTCCCACTCTCGCCCTCCCCCCGCGTTCACTCCTCGACCTGTTTTCCTCCTCTAGCACTCTCGTGCACTTCCAGCCGTCGCTCGTGCACTCCCTCCCTTTGCTCCCTTCCGCCACTCCTTGCAGCTCTTCACGTCTCAGCTGAGCGGCACAGGCTCCTCCTCTCCATCATTGGCTCTTTCCGTCTTTGCCCTGCCTCTGCACCGTTGGTTAACCAGCCTGTCACAATCTCGGCGTCGGGCCCACGGCGCAGCTCGCAGCGACAGAAGCTCCCGCCCACACCATGAATCATTCATGAGTCAGTGTGTTTTCAGCCTGGATTGGCGAGTGCTGACTCCAGACCTCAGACAGTCTCCTGGGGGTTGGAGCAGCATTGTTTTACTCCCAAGAGAGACAATGGGACCATCTGGCTGTTCCTCTAATCACTCTTATCAAATTATGCTCTCATACTGCTCCAGCTGTATTTTTAGAAGGATGTTGAATAAGGCAGGTGATTATCTGTATTTTCCCTGAAAAGAACAAAATCAACAATAAATTGATGCCACTAACAAGCGTTGTTACCAAAACCTAACATAGTAGTGATGGGAATTTTGGCTCTTCAATGGTAGATGCTCTGTTCCTTTCGAGAGCCAATCAAAAGTACAGCTCATCTTTTTCTTTTTTTATTTGAAAGGGAGCGGGGGTTACCAGGTTTTGTTTGAAATATGATATATATCACTGATATGATACTGATGGATTTGAAGTAGAATCAAACTTGGACATCCCACCAGTTTCCTTTGGCATGTGTGAACTAGATTTAACTGAACTAAATGTCTTTTCCTTGATCTAATGTTAATCATCTGTATTGTTGAGATTACACAGGGTGATGCCTTATCAATGTAATGAATGAGGTTGGAGAAGATGCCCGGCCCCCTTTCCCCTCTCAGCAATGAAAACCATATGTTCTCACTCTTCATGTGAAAGGGGGAGGGGCTTTTCACCAAAACCTGTAGCTCCTATTTATCCATTTGAATAACATTAAAATATTTGTACTTAACTGCTCTTCTTCTTCTTCCTTTTTTCAGAGTCGAGTAATGGCAACATAAACATCAAAGCAAGCTCCGGGTACAAATTTGGCTGCTTGGCCAAGATAGTCAATTATATGAAGGTAAGTTTCCGTAGAAAATGTCTCTTTTAAAAAAAAAAAAAAATTGTAATTTAGTGGTGAATGTATTAATCCTTTTCTCTGCAAACAACCTCTGTCTTAGACATTTCAGCTTCATGGGTGTCTCCTCTCCATGCTGCTTTCAGCTGTCACAATAGCCTCTGCATGATTCCCAGATTTTTTAACATGTCATCTCCATCAAAGCTCTTGAAAAGCTTTGACTTGTCTATTGTGTCAACCAAGTGAGTCAGTTGTGTCCCCTTTGTAACATTTGCTCCCCGGCCTTCCTTTTGGTTTGTAAACAGCTTGTTCCTCATGCTGTGGCTGTGCAGAGAGGCTGCCAGGCCCCGTCACACTGTCTGACTCATCCCTCGCGGCAAACTCACTCTCAACTTGACAGATTTTCTTTGAGTGTGCGCCTTTTTGTGCCATCTGTTGAATAATCGAAAACAGAGTTCAATCTTAAAACCTGACTGTTGGCTGAGAGGGACAAAATTAAACTTAACTAAAATTCTGTCGGAGGTGTAAGATGACGAGTTGCTCAGATCGAATGAGTGCTAAAGAAGTTTTGTTTTTTACTGTGAGTGTATTTTCTGTTTGTAAATTCATGTGCTTCTCTGTGCTTCACTCTCAGACGAGGCATCAGAATGGTGACACGCACTGCTTGACCTTAGAAGAGATTCTGGATGAGACCAAGCTTCTGGACATCAGCATGAAGCAGAAACATTGGCTTATGACTGAGGTGTGTTTCTTAAGTTGTATACAACCTTTGTATTTATCATCAGGAGTACGTTTGTCCTGCACCATTACACTAAGCTGTTTTACATCTGACGTTCTCAAATTATACTTGATTGCCCTAACGGACATCTGTAGGCTTCCTTCTCACTTCTATAATATCATCCAGTATGTAAGATAGAAGCCACAGATCCGCAACAAATCAATAACACATACCTTCTAGTTACCTTTATAACCTAAAGAAAAGAGATGGTGTTTTATGTAAATATAAAATATACGTTTTCAACCTGATTTTGAAGTTTATATTTTGTGGTTTACTACTTAACCAGTGAGCTTAGAATTGGGAATTCACTGCTGTACATCTCCCTGCAAATGTCAGGCTTTGGTCAACAATCCGAAAATCGACGTGCGGGATGGAACGTATGGCTTCAAGCCCAAGTACAACCTGAAGGACAAGAAAGCCTTACTGAGGCTGCTGGACAAACACGACCAGCTGGGCCTGGGAGGAGTGCTGCTGGACGATGTAGAGGAGGGGCTGCCCAACTCGGCCAAAGCCATTAAGGTAACGCATAGTAAATATAATGTATGGCTACACAAAGGCTACATCCACACTGCTATGTTTTAGTTTTGAAACACCTTGCTACAGTTACACCTGCCGTCAACACTACTTCGGAGTTTTCCTGCATTTAACTAAAGAAAGTTTCAAATCACTGTTGGACCCATTTTAGTTATAAACTCCAGTCTCACACCTTTTCTATCTTGTGTGAATATTGAGTAATGAGCACTCATGTGGTCGTTCACAGGCTTTGGGGGATCAGATCATCTTTGTGACGAGGCCAGACAAGAAAAAGATCCTCTTCTACAACGACAAACACTGTCAGTTTACAGTAGATGAAGGTGAGAATTCGTCTTTCTCTGTCAGTTGTGATGTGTCAGTCTCTGTCTTGGCTGTCAATGATCCTCCTACACAATTCATTTATCATCAAAATGCACAACAACCAACACCTTTAAATACACTCATCAAATCAAAATGTGTAAGCCAAACTTTGGTGCTTTTTCTTCTAACAGAAGATTCTGTTAAATTCTAAATTGGAACTGAGGTTCACTATAACATTAACATTAAGTTGTGATTAACTAGGAAACCCAGGTTTTTAATTGCTCTGAAACGTCTGACTTTAACATGGAAGATTGTCAAAACAAGCAAATTCGGCCTCACGTTAAAGTCGGTTTATAAAGGTGATTGATGCACAAAAAGAAAATGTTTCCCAAATGCTCTATATTCATTATAGACTCATATTAAATGTATTTACCAGCCATATTTTGGTATAAATTTTTATGTTCATAAATGTATTTGGTCAAACTCATGAAATTATTATTACGTCTGGGTCTTCAGTGTATTTCTCTCTGTAAAATGCAGAATTTCAGAAACTGTGGAGGAGCGTTCCAGTTGATTCCATTGATGAAGAGAAGATCGAGGAGTACCTGAAGAAACAAGGCATCTCGTCCATGCAGGAATCGGGACCAAAAAAAGTGGCGAGTGACTTCTGTTTTCACATGTTTGATTTTCAGTCTCACATCCTGAACTTTGAATGGACTCGTCCTGATTTGTCACGAGAAATGAAGACAAACATTTTCATATTGAATACTGACATTTATACTTACTACATTAAGCGTCATAATCAGCGATTGTGTTTCTGTGCAGTTGCCAGTTCAAAAGAGGAAGAAGCAAGGTGGGCAGAGGAAGAGACACTTCAAGACCCACAACAACCATTTGGCCGGGGTTCTGGAGGATTATTCAGAAGGTGTTCCTGCAAAGAAGTGAAGTCCCTTCACTCAGAGGAGCAGCTGAGTCCCTTCATCAGATGGGGACCCTGGCCACAATACAGTACAAAGACCTTTGCTGGGTGTTAGGTCAAACAAACTGGCTTCTTTTCCTTCTTTGCACCCCTCTCAGTGATCAGTGATCGTGTATTACATGATGTGAAAAGCACCCGTGTTGCGGAATCCTTTTCAGTTTGTTTATTGATCAGTGATGACTGAAGGACACTGCAGGGGAAAAAGAGTATTGAGACCATTGAGGACAGTGGATGCTCTTAAGGGGGCGCTGTAACCTTACTGTTAAAATGTAAATGAGTTAAAGTGTGTAAATACTTTTTTTTCTTTATTTTACTTAGAGTACTGCAGAGAGGTGTGTATGTGTGTGTGTGAAGGTTTTATGTGACATGGCACCAGTCGTCTGACGGCTTCCTTTGATCAGGAACTGCAGATGTTTTGTTGTGCAGTGCATCACACTGATGTCTCTTATCCAGCAAGAAACATCTCGGACATTACCTTCTGTGGAATTAAAAAAATATTTAAATTCTTTTAATTTGCAGCACCTTGGCATAGCGGTTTGAAATATGGAATTTGTTTTGAAATTGTTTTAATAAATTACACTGTTACAGGATAATGGATGGTTGCTCTGAAACGTCTGATATATATATATATATATATACACACACACACTGTAGTGGTACTACTTCTGACTGAATTACCATTTTAGTTTCCAACATTGAGTATTTAGTTGTTGAATATGAATTCAGGTTGTAAATCAATGGTATTTCTTAACAATTATCATTTAATACTGGTATTTTCCTTTTTCAAAATGTGGATATATCTATGGTTACTCTTACTGTAACTGCAATATTAGACATTAACTATGTGATTATAAAAAATGTATAATACACACTTCTTTGATTTGAGGTTATCTAATTTATTATAGAAAAGCACATCAGCACAGCGAAATAAAGATGAAATGCTTAAATCTGTTTCAGTTAGAGTAGAAAATATTAATCGGCAAGTGAAAATACTTACTGATGAAGCCAGCTGCTTATTATATATGATTATATACATTCATGCTTCCTTCCAGTAAGCGCTAATCCTGATAAGGTTTTATTAGCCATTTATAATTCAACTTAAAAACTAGAAAGCTAAATTTTAGCTGGCGGTGTGGCCTGCTTTGACCGTTTTCTTTAAATGGTGGTAGTTAGGCAAAATCTTCATCAGGAAGTCGAGCTGAAGAGTCTGGGGCTGTGAAGGCAACAAAACAAATGTTTATTAACGAATGGTGATAATCACAATGTGTGTGTTTCATAATGCTTTGCCATCTGAACATTTTGCACCAACTCAAAACCACTAGACAACTGAAATACTAAGATCTCAACTTGAACAATTTGAGGAGACTATGGAAGAAAATGACAAATGGAAATTTAAATGCGTATCCTGTACCACAAATTGTGATATAGTAGATTTAACTTGTGATAACCATAGCCCCACTTTTCTTCCTTAAATGCAGATTATTGCAGTAATGTACAAAAACTCATAAAATCTGCTTGAGTGCAAAAACTAAGTTTTATTTAAGTGGAGGGTCATAAAAACATCAGGCCCGGGATGTTTAAGCTAAACTTTATACTTTTATGTAATTAGGTCAAACTGTGTTTTCAATGCAGCACTGTTAAAAAGACGATTACTTTTGATATGTACACGCAGGACCTTTTGGACATAAGCTTCTCTAATGAGGTCACAGGACAGACTGGTCAGAACCCTGATCATATTAGCATGACCAAATGTTTCAGTATGTACAGTATGCACCTGCTAACACTCATGTTTAAGCATATTTAGATAATCTGTCTCTAAGGTCATAGTACTGCCGCACTGCTCAATCCTTAGTATTTAACATTGTACTTAAATACATTAGACACAGTCAAAGTACACGTTCACATGCAGTATTATGTTAAGATAAGGCGGATGTAATAGCAGTAAAACCTGTACAACACAATCTACACATGACTGCTTTATTTATGAAGTTGAATTGATAATTACAAGCACAGGGTATCCATCTCCACCCCAGGATGTAGGCCAGGTGTGTGTGTGTGTGTGTGTGTGTGTGTGAACGTACCTGTGGTCTCTCTGTCTGAACCCGTCTCATACACCCGGAGCCATAGATGACCGTGTTCTCAGGTATGACCTCACACGTGTTGACCTGACAGAAAGCTCCGATGATACAGCCACTGGTGAGGATCACATTCCTACCGACGTCAGCTAGGAGGGCGACACAGATGACATTTGATACAGTTGGTGATGGTGTTCGTCTAAATGCTCCGACCTCCTCAGCAGATGTGGGTTTCACTTGCTAACATCGCTACACAAACACACACTGGAAGCAACACGAACATCCCACCTTTAGATTCGATCACATTGTTGTCCCCGATCTTCAGAGCTTGTGATACTGTACGTCGTCTGTCAAGGCAAAGTTATGCTTTTGGTGGCTAAGAATCAGAATCATTAAACCTTAAAATCTTATTAGATTATTAAACCTTAAAATCCCCTGAATAATACGATGAGACTGCTCGGGCTAATAAAAAGGATACCACAGCCGACTTCAAATACATTGTTGATGCCGATGGTCATTGTCTTTGGTTCCACCTCCGAATCTGGTGTGATGTTTTCTGGGTAACTGCAGGTGGGGCAGAGCAAACGGGTTGGTGGTTATTATGATGCAGGTGAGGAGGAGGATCACAAATCAGAGGCAGCTCATATAAGAAGATAAGAGAGATGTTGTTTCCTCTGAGTCTCAACCTCAGCTTGTAGGGTGGATTTCTCTCCGATTCTTTCCTCCCTTCACTGGCTGCCAGGTTTTTAGATTCTTTTAATAACTTTTCCATCTCAGCATGGTCTGGCCCACAGTTACATTACAGACCCACTCACTCCTTGTGCTCCACGCCATTATCGAAGATCTTCCAACAAACAGTTGCAAGTAGTTCCTAAGTGGGTGACAAGGCAAATGTGATGCATCGCCTAAGGAGATTAGACTTTCCATCTATTTACCTGATTTCAAGTTTTGTTTAAAACATCTTTTTATGATAAAGCCTCTAATGCCTGATGATTCTAACTGCTTTTAACAGTGTTTTGTTTTTGTTTCATTTTGTGTTATGTTGTTCTGTGTTGTTTTAAAGCACTTTGTAACCTTGTTAAGAAAAAAGGTATTATTATGATTAGTAGTAGTAGTAGAAGTAGAAGTAGTAGTGGTAGTAGTAGTAGTAGTAGACAGATATGTACAGGAAACCTACCTATTGATAATCAGAGCTTGCTCCTCGATCAAATTGCCTTCTCCAATCACTATGGGTCCTGCCTCTGCAATAATACGAGCTTTTGGGTGCACCACTGTTCTGGGGCCTGAGGAAACAAGAGGATGACAAGTGTGTCAGTGGCTCCAACAAAGTCGGACTCGCATAGATGTGCGGGTTTGTCGCTAAGACACCAGTGTCCAGTAGCAAGAGGGGGACATCTTACCGATGGTGACATCTCCTCTGATTTCACACTCCACACAAACTACGGCTCCGGCGGCTATTTTGACACTGCAACACAGAAGAGGGACAAACAAGGCGTGGAGGTGTTAGCTTATGTTGCTATGGCTAACCCCTCGGAAAAGCCGATAAAACTAGCAACATGTCCACTTCACTGTGGCTGTGGAGACACTGAACTTTGATACTGTTGTTATTTAATCAAGCGGCCAAACTTCATTGACATGTTATTACTCGCGTTACCTTTTCTGGGCACTTTGTTTATCTGCCATTGTGACGAATGATGTCCGGTGAGAGGCACTAGGGATTAACTCGGTTATCGACTAGGAATCCTTGCTATGATCGCGTCTGCGCATGCGTCAATTGGCAGATTTGATGATCAACGTTATTTGATTTGATTAGATTGTAATTAGAAACAGCTCAGTGCGTTTTCGAAGCTTTAATTGTTCCTTGTGCTGAAGATCTGTTTTTAAACTCTGCTGTGGAGTTGAGTCATTTATAGTCCACTGATTCGTTGAAAAATATTCATGTTACCACGGCAACAGGGTCCGCGCAGGAAGTGGAAAACATGTGCAGCTGATCATGTTGTAGTCCTATGGTTGTAGTCCATGTCTGGAAATGTGTCTTTAAGGGAATGTTTCTGAATCTGAATCTGTCATGTACAGACAATCTAATCCAAATCTACAATTAAATCATACTAATATTCAATAAATATCAGTGAAATAACATAAAAGCAAATGAGTCAAATTAGTTATCAAAAAAATAATATATAAAAAGTAGTCTGGTCACTATTAACCCCTTAACTTCATATTTATTAGAGTTCTCTCCAAATGTTCATAATGTTATGATTAAATTACAAAAAAAGTGAGCACACACTATTGTTTTCTGACCCCAAGTAATTTGACTCGTTTGCGTTTATGTTATTTCATAACGTTTACGTTTATTTATTGATTATTATTTAATTTGACTGATCTTGCATAGTAGATTTGAATTAGATTGTCTATGCATGGCTGATTGTTTACATATTCTGCACATTGGTAAAGCAAGTGAAATACATGAATGTCATGTTGACAACAGGCAGTTAATCCCAGTAAATCTGACTTTAGTTCTCACAAAACCTCTCATACGATGCAAATTGATCAGGCACAGTTTGGTTCCATCACACACACACACACACACACACAGATAATAGTAATCGTGTTATTGAACCTTTGAGGAGGGCATTGGCCTGGTTGCGTTAATAATGAACTTTGTCCCTTCTCGCTCCCTCTACAATGTCAAAACAAGGAAGGGTCGGAAGTGGAATCAGTTATGGAAAAGGGGAAACTGAAGGAAAGTCCAAATCCACATCTTCTTCTGTCGAGGGGGGGAAACAGCAACGACAGGAAGACATGACACGACTAGAGAAATACATGTTTGTCCTTGCTGCCACTGCTCTGCTTGTAGCGGTGTGTGTGGCTCCACTGGCGGCTGAAGCGTCTGCCTGTGAGTAACCAGCAGTGTTTACTACTGAGGACCACCAGAGCTAGCTAGTGAGCTACACGGCTAGCGAACATGTCAACACTTGTTTACATAAACGCCTGCATGTGTGTAGATCACATTTCACCAATGAATTAGTGTCTTTCGTCAACCACGTGAAAATAGTACGTAGCTTGATTGAAGTATTTGACCATTAAGCCCATAAACAAGGGTTTTAATAGGCTCGGTTAACATTTTCTAGATAGGAGCTGACTCTAGCATCGACTGGAGAAATCCAGTCAGCAGAGGAAGCCTGAGCTCTGGATGTTTGAACTTCCCTCCTGGGGGGTGTCGCACGGATTAATCCAGCATGTGACCATGGGGCTGTGCAGCCGGGACTTCAACCCTCTCACATGCTTCCCTCCTCAGACACAGCTAGCTGCTAGCTGCCTGTAGCTCACACTTAGGCTGGACTGGTTCTTCTCTCCAGAGACCTTTCTATAGAGCCAGCACACTCTTATGTCTGGAGTAAGTTTCTCAGTAGCAGGGAACCATCGCTTTGAGGTAAGTTAGTGAAAGTGGCTGTAGCGAAGCATTCAGGGTTTGTTTATCTCTCGTCGGTTCAAGTCCACGTTGAGTTGTGGCAGCTGGGATTAATCTACCATCAGGCTTTTGGTTCTAATGCAAACCCAGTGTTTCGAGTTTCTTGGTGATTCAGATGATATCTATAGCTGTGTCAGCTCAGAGGGGTGTGGTCAGACCCACTGTGGAGCTGCACCATCTTCTGCATGTGTTTTCCTCCTGCACAGCAAATGCATTTCAACTGATGTCTCTTTTTTCCCCCCAGCTGGCTCGACCCATCACAAACACAGGGTGCTGAAGATGGACGAGGCATTTCTGAGAGTCAACAATGAGCTGGGCACTGAGGTGGTGGTGTCCTGGGTGTCAGAGCGCTGCTACCAGGTACACTCACTCACTCACAAACACACACACACCTAATATTTGACTTCAGTTTGTTCGGTGGTTGTATGGCTTTTATGTCAGATGAGAAGGAAGATGTTTTTTTTTTGGTTTTTTTAATGTACCTGGTCTTGTGTCTTTGTGAGCTAGTGTTTGTACCAGCAGCTGGGAGTTGTACCAGCAGCGCCCACTCCTGGACAGCCCAGTTCGGTTGACTTTGTTGTGAGCACACAGCATGAAATAACACTACAGCTCAACAGCACCCCTGTCAACCTGGAGCTGTGCACGTAAGTTTAATAACACTGACATCTTTCCCATACATGAGAACTAGGCTTTTTTTTTTAACTTTATGCAGTAAATGTTCAGGAATATTACAATTAATAGAATTTACTGTGTAAATGGTCCCAAACAAGTAACTTCAATGATTTGTAGATATGCAGTCATGTGACAGTACTCCATAGCTGGGCTAATCATGAATGAATACATGAATATAACAATTCAGGGTCTTCACAGATCCTTAACAGTCGAGGTGTTGTGAAACATCATTAAATAAAATTCTGTTTGCATATCCAACCAGCATATGAGGAAAACACACTTTTTAAAACGAGCAAACTCTAAAATTCATGTCTTGCACATTTTATCTAGGTGAGTGTTGTGTGAGTTAATCTTGTTACAGAAACACTGTTGAATCACAGTTTACATCCATGTAAGGAATATGCCCTTCATATATTTATAGTTTGGCTGGTTTGCTATGTGTTTAGCGTAACGTCTTTCATCCGCAGGGTTCCCTTCCACTTTGGGGAGCACGGGAACTACTCTCTGTGGGTGAAAAATTTCACCGACTCCTCAGTGGTGAATTGTTCTGTAGTGACTGACGCAGACCCCATCAACAGCTACATACGTGAGTCAATTCAACACCTTCATTAGCTTGTGTGACATGGAAACATGTCGTCTTCTAAGTGTTGTTATAAGTGCTATATTCATCCTTATAGCATTGTACCATGTACACGCTACATCTAACTGATATTGTTCCACTCTTCACAGCGATATTAGTGGCTTTTCTTATCTTTGCTGGACTGATCTTGATGTCCTGCATTGGTCGGATAATATTGAGGTAATGTCATGTTATCATTTCGTTCTTAATCTTTATGCACTAAATTCCCAGATAGAACTGTGATAATACCAACAAAGTCAACTCTACTAATGATGTCTTAATGTAACGATAACTAGATTGCATTGGATTTGTGTAATTAGTTAGATATTTGTTGTGGTCCTGTAGAATAATAAGTGTAAACAACTATTATTATTACTAAGCCCCGAGATGCACTGCTGCTTTATTTAATGTATTGTGCACCTTGAGCTTCTTATAGAAAGACTCTTAACCTGGTTGAATACGTCTTGTCCAGGCTTGACGTGGTGAGGAATATCCTCTTCCGAGTTACTGGCTCGTTGGAGACGGAGAGGCTCATCAACTCTGTGAGTGTTAATATGTAGGGAGCTTGTCATTACACCACACGAGTGAAGCAGCTTCATTTTCATGCTGTGACTAATATACTCGATTTGTTTAAAGTGAGTGATGTTCTGACACCCTGTGTAGTTATAGTTTGCATTGTAAAGCACAGTGGAAGTTGTTGTTTTTGTGGAAAATGTGTTAAAACAAATGATTTTAACCGCTATGCATGACTCGTGTCTTCGTGCAGAAGTGTGTGTGCTTCCAACAGAATAATGTTCATATTTAACTGTAATTTCACCGTCCAGGAACTGGGCTCCCCTGGCAGAGCTGTGCCACCAGTTAGTGACACCATCCTCCCTCCTCCACCCAACCCCAGCAAGAGGCTGCGATCTCTGGACACATTCAGAGGGTAAACCCCACTCCACATCCCCTCACCCCCCTTCACCCCTGCAGCTCGACTTTCTCAGAGAAAATACTGCTTCTTATTTGAATTACCACTTGATCTGATGTGTGACACTGTGTCATTGGGTTCTCGCTGCAGCGTGACATTTTTGCAGCTGACACCAGAAATGTCAGTCGTTAAGGATCCAGTTATCTGAAGTAGTACATTTGTTTCAAGCAACATTTCTCTCAAAGCGAACCGTTGAGCTGTATTTCTGTAATCTCTTGCTTGTGGTGCTTTTCAGTTATGGTGCATTTTCTGTGTTTCCTGTCAGAATTGCCTTAGTCATTATGGTGTTTGTGAACTATGGAGGGGGGCGATACTGGTTCTTCAGGCACCAAAGCTGGAATGGTGAGCCCCGACTGGTTCTACTTTTGTTGTTGTTCTGTTAAACCATGTTAGTAGATACTCACAGATCTTTGTAAACTGGCACAGTATTATCCTTGGTATTGTATTCAATGTATAAACCTGTGTTTTACATTTGTCTCCTCACAGGTCTAACTGTTGCAGATTTAGTCTTCCCTTGGTAAGATCAATTCCTCCAACAGATTTTCACTAGTATGTCTTAGTTCTGTAGCTTATGGAACCCCACTTATTTATACAGCCCTTCTCAAAACAAAGTTAAAGTGCTTCACAAATAAAAAACGCGTAGAAAATAAATTTAAAACAACTCTGTCCTCTTCGTCTTTAGCCGAGATCTGTAACAATTAAAGGCCCCTACCAGAGGATCTCAAAGTGCGAGCAGGGTTGTACGAGATAAAAGATCACATATGTATCTTAACAGAGTGCCAGAACCACAAACTAATTCAACCCTACCCCTGTAGATTAGTTGAATTTGCACATTTGTCCAAAGTGAGGTGAAATGCAGTTTCCAGTGATTTCAGCATCCATTACCTCCTGTGTTGCTTTCCCAGCTGGTGTGTTGCGTATCTTACAACAGAGTTTTGTTCTTTGTGCTTGTAATATGTGTTTTTCAGTGTATCTAAGTGTTCTTAGCTTGCAGTAAAGGAGACTAAATTTCACCTGTCAAGAAAAAAATAAAATGAATCAAACCAAAATAATAAATCCTTTCCCAGTTCCCTTGAATGCACTGCTCTCTGTTCCTCACACTGTGTTTCCCTCCTCCACCAGGTTTGTGTTTATAATGGGGACATCCATTGCACTGTCAACCAACTCCCTGCTGTGTGCAGGCTCAACACGCTGCTCACTGCTGAGGAAAACTGTGTGGAGGAGCCTGCAGCTCTTCATCCTCGGTGTCGTCATTATCAACCCAAACTATTGCCAGGGACCATGTGAGTATAAACACTATTCTTACATGTTGATGACAAAATCCTAAACCCTTTATTGAAACCTTTATTTAACTATTATTCTTTGGTGTAATTTGTTCCTTTCTTGACCCGTGTGCTCCCACTCCCTCCTCGTCCACCCCACAGTATCTTGGGACAACCTGCGAATCCCAGGTGTGTTGCAGCGCCTGGCCTGGTCCTACCTGGTTGTAGCCTGCCTGGATCTGCTGGTGGCAAAAGGTCACCTCGACATCCTCACGACGGTCAGCCAACAGCTCCATTTTACCCACGTTCTTTAACCTTCTATTTGTTGCTCTGCTGGCACAAGAGTCCCCTGAAATAAACTGAAACTTAAGTGTTTGATTAATGATTGTGTGTTTTCCAGAGTGCTTGGTGGTCCCCCTTCCGTGACATCTTGCTGTACTGGCCTGCCTGGCTGTGTGTGATCCTCTTAGAAATCCTCTGGTTGTTCCTCACTTTCCAACTCCCGGTAGCAGATTGTCCAGCGTGAGTTGATCAGGGCATGTTTTTGTGTCTCTTTGAGTCCATGTTATAAGAGTCCATGTTATAAGAGTCCATGTTATAAGGAACATTTCCCGGCAAGCAACACGTAATTGTTTAGTTCCAATGAGTATTTGTGTCATGTGTCTTTGGTCCTATGTCTGTGTGCTTTGATAATGAAGTAACATGTAATGGCAGTTTGGTCTGTTATTCGGATATGTCTCACTCAAGTTTTTCATTAATAAGATTTTCAAAACTGACAAATGTTAACTTTTTGTGTAGATTTTAATTTTTCGGTTCCCTTTAAGTTTTCATTTACTTACTTTTACTCAACAATGATGAAACTAATCCCTCTTTTACACCGAAATGATCAGGTTTTTAAATGCAGGTAAATGCACTAGAAAAGGGGGGTTTGACTCCTTTCCCATTGCCAGTCGAGGATATTCACCGAGGTTTCCATCACTGCCGATCGAAGATGGAGCCGATTAAAACCCTTGTTGACTGCAGAGTCCTGGGATTGCAGACATAAGCTCTAAAAAATAAAAACTGATAAAATGAATAGTGGTAGTAAATTAATAAAGAGTCCAAATTTATATCAGATCTGAAAAAATGTCCCTTCCCAAATCCTCAGTCGAGCTTGTATTGGTTTTCAAATCTTATCCTTGCTCTCGATGGCCGTTATCCCACATTATTGACACTAGCTTCACCTCACTCTTTTCAACAGAGGCTATCTGGGCCCAGGTGGGATTGGGGACATGGGCCTTTACATGAATTGCACTGGTGGAGCGGCTGGTTTCATAGACCGTTGGCTGCTGGGAGAGAACCACATCTACCAGACTCCGTCGTCACGGGTAAGTGACCCCACACGTTCAGTCTTTTTATAACTTGGGATGTTGAAATTTCAGCTGACTTATCAGGTTTCTCTCTCCCAGGCTAACCCACATTTCTAACTCCCAAAAATGTTGACTTGACAGGTGATGGTAGGTTAAACTGCACCAGAACCTATTTACAAGTTTCCACTTCGGTTTCCATTTCAATTCAGGTGATTTACGCAACTCGCATGCCCTTTGATCCAGAAGGTGTCCTTGGCAGCATCAACTCTGTCCTCATGGCTTTTCTTGGTTTACAGGTTTGTCACATGAATTTGTCTCTTTCTTTTTGTGTCTTTCTTTTTTTGGTCATATTTCTAAAGTCCAAATTGCCATTGATAATAATTTGTTGTGCTTTTAATTTCCCCAGGCAGGAAAAATTATCTTACACTACAGAGATCTCCACACAAGTATAATGTCAAGGTTTCTATTATGGGGTCTCTTTTTGGTAAGCACTTTATGTTGCTATATCACGTTTTACATATGTATTCAAACAGTTGCTGTTCAATGACTCATTGCACAATGTCTTTGACTTTCCCCAAACACATTTATTTCCAGGACCATTTCCCCTTCTTGATTTTATAATAAACTGTCTTGTGACACTCAGGGAGCCATATCAGCAATTCTGACCAAGTGTTCCACAGACCAGGGCTTCATTCCTGTCAACAAGAACCTATGGTAACGTTTGCTTTCATGCACTTTCAAATGGAACTTGGTTTTGGCAGCTTTTTTTTTATACCGCAGCTGTTGACTGAATGTTTGGGGAAGTTCTCACTGTCCTAAATATACGTCCTAATCATTTAACACACACACACACTTTCCATCACAAAATAAAGTGAGACATGGTAAGATTTTGAGCACAAGTTCAAGCTGGACACCCAGCCATGATAGTGCATTGCTCAGCACAGTCAGAGGTTGTTGAAGTTTATCACAAGCCACTGTTATTAATAATCTATCCACTAATATCAGAAATCTCAGAAGTCTGTATGTGGCTCACACATCTCCAGAACTGTTCACCTTATCAGCATCACACTTTACATGTGTATTGTTAAGGGCCCAAGGAAGTGCAATGTTGAATTTGATACGATTTGGAGACATGATACAGATATAAACAAGGGACATATTTGATCATGACAACAGCGTGTTCAGGACGACAATAACTGAGTCTCCAGTTCGGGGTTCTGCAGAGTAGAGCTTCACCAAACTTTGAATTAAGGGCTGAACAGTTCTTTGTGCAGCAGCGGGGGTTCAGCTACGGGGGTTCTGTGTCTCATTTACTGCAGGTCACTTTAACAGTTTCAGAAATATAAGCTGCAACCAGCATCACCACAGGGCCAAACACACAGGAAGGTTTAGAGCGGCCACTGCAGTGGTGTGCTTTAACTTACAGGTGTGGAGTTGTGTTGAGTGAAAGCATCTCTCTTAAACCAGAGAGAAATTGTAGCAGATCTCTGGACAAAGGATTCTAAAAGATGTCTTTAACACTTGTGCGTGTTTCTGTCCTCTTGCTTTCTAGGTCTCTGTCCTATGTGACAACACTGGCCTGTTTTGCCTTTGTGCTGCTAGTGCTGCTCTACTTCATAGTGGACGTGCAGAGGTGGTGGTCTGGAGCACCTTTCTACTACCCAGGTTTGTAATATCATCAGACATAAAGCCGGCTCAGTTTTTAGGAATGTGAATTTTTGGACTTATAACCAAATGGCAGGCTTTGATTTCCCAAATTAATACAGTTTGATATGATTTTAGAAATCAGGGTTTTGTGGTTTGATATTAGCAATTATAAAAATTAGTAAGTCTAGGAAACCACTGAACAGGCATTGTCTGTCTTTTAGTGTAGTGAGAAATAAAATCTGCCAAATGTACTAATCGCAAATTCTGTCAAACATTTTAGGTATGAACTCCATCCTGGTGTATGTGGGCCATGAAGTGTTGGAGGAGTACTTCCCCTTCCGCTGGCGTATGGCAAACAGCCAATCCCACGCTGAGCACCTCACCCAAAACCTCGTGGCTACTTCCTGTTGGGTGTTCATCGCCTATGTGCTGTACAGGAAGAGGATTTTTTGGAAGATTTAGAGGGAATCCCTGAATAATGATTCCTTCCAGTAGCAGAGGACATTGATGAAATCAGAATTGCTGGAGTCCTAATCAGAACACTTTTGGAGCACAGATAACCGGGGACTAAAGATTTATTTTGGCAAAACTATGTTGTTTCTGTGTCCCTGAACATGAATGGGTTTCTTCTTTCAAACTGTTTAGACACTATTTTTTACGACCATTAATGTTTAAAAGCTTTTTTTCCCCCCAAAGATCTTCAGATATGAAGCGTCTCATATCCCCACTGACTCAGGAAGAACTTGTCCAAGAATAGTTAGAGAATTTGCAGACTCTCATTGTTAATCTACTTTTTTACTTTGTGTTATTAATTCAGGTTTCATTCCTCACCCTGTGACACAGACTATGTTTAACAAGCCACTTGTTAACTTCCCTTTCTTCTGCTGCCACCGTAATTACAGCATTTCTCTGAAAGCTGAAGTTGTTGTTTTTTTTTGTGAGATTGTGTGATCATTTTCCACTACACAAGGTGGAAGTGATATTTATACAAAGGTGAAACAATGTGTCAAGATTTTGAAATAAGAAAGTTTTGCCATATTTAATTAATCAGTTGTCTGCATAGATTTAGTCATCATTCATTATTGTAGGATAGACGGCCATCTCAACTCCTACTCAGCCTCTCAACTGCCCTCTCACTCTCAGCTCCTCTCACTACTAGCTCAGCCTCCTACCAGCTCCTCTCCTATCAGCCTCGCTCCTACCAGTCTCTCACTCAGTCCTCTCACTACTCAGCTCCTCTCACTACTCAGCTCCTCTCAATCCTCAGCTCCTCTCAATCCTCAGCTCCTCTCAATCCTAGGCTCCTCTCAATCCTAGGCTCCTCTCACTACTCAGCTCCTCTCAGTCCTCAGCTCCTCTCACTACTCAGCTCCTCTCAGTCCTCAGCTCCTCTCCTTCCTCAGCTCCTCTCAATACTGAGGGGAAGTGAAGGAGGCCACATCCGCTGACTGTTGAAACCCATTGAGGTTTGCTGGTTTTGCATTGTGATTAAATACATGTTTGTCATCAATAGGTTTACAAAAACAGAAGTCACTGAATTTCCCTTTTTATTTTATTACAAATGCCCATTTTTACTTTTGCCTTTCCAGAAATGATTTGTCTTTCTTAAATGAGTCATGAATTTCCATAAAGAAAGTTCGACTTTGTTGTCCATAATGTAATTTATAAGATTATTAGATATTATTTAAATAACGTTATTCAGTTCAGTGGTAATGCAAACTACAGCATGAACCATAAAGTTGAATTAATACCAGAAGAGTTTGAACACATGCTGAACATAAAAAACTGTCACAAAGGGAGGATTTATCACAGGACTGTTTTGAGACTTCATGTTTTTGCTGGGTGTACCCGGGGGTGTACCTTGTAACCTTGTAAAACCACAGAGTGTATATTTAATTATCTCATATCTCACTATACAACTGTTACCATTACTCCCACCATACTGTTTATATATTCCCCATCTTGTGATTGGCCGTTTTTCTAAATATAACTCTTGTGAACTGACTTTACAAAACCACATGTTCTGTATGTAGAGGATCTAAAGACTGAGAGAGATTTTTGAATGATTGCTCATCTTAACTGATGAAATTCCTTTTGTTGTACTTTTTTTATACATTTACTCTTTTTTTTTAACATTCACAATTGAAATAGTAATATCATGTAATATATCATATTCTCAAGTACTGCTGCTGTTATGTCGTTATTGATTACTACAAACATAAATATAAAACAATGCGAGCATGTAACGCAATGCATTGTAAAGATGTAGTGGAGTGGAAATCTATTTGCTGGTATATGTAGTGGAGCAAAAGGGAAAAGTACCTGGAAATAAATCTACTAAAGTAAAGTACAGAAACATGAAACACGTACTAAAGTACCTCCCAACGCTGTATAAAGGTCATGTGAAGACGTTTAAATGTCTGTGTTAGTGCCTATGATAATAATCTCCAGGCTGTGTACGGAGGTGTGAGTTTGTGTGTATTGCTCAACGAGCCTCAGTGAGTCGTGGGAATCGAGTTACAGTTCGGCTGCCATGTTCAAAAAAAACAAAAACAGCACTGAGGGGGTGATCTCGCGATATCTCCGCTCCGCCTCCATTCATGTCGACGGTGAGAGTTTTCCTGCTCTCGCGCGAGCGCGCAACTTTCCCACGCCTGTTGTTTTGGCGTCTGTCCTCCCCCCTCCCCCCTCCACTTCTTCTCACCCCTTTGCCCCGTCACTCCCCCCTCTCCCTCTCTCTCTCTCTCTCTTTCTCTCTCCCTCTCTCTCTCTCTCTGTCTCTCTCCCCCACTCCCTCTCTCTCTCTCTCACTCACTCAGTCTGTGTCTTCTGTGGGTGTGTGGGGGGGGGTCCGGCTGTGGGAGGGATCTCGCGATTGTTGGACTTTTCTCTCTCACAGGGGGGGTGAGTTATTCGGAAGATGGCGCCCGTTGTTACGGGGTAAGTGTTTAAATCAAGGCACCGTGTTGTTGTGGAGAAAGTTTTCTCTCGGTCAGTGTGTTGTCTGTTGTGTGTGTGTGTGTGTGTGTCTGTCTGGGTTGTGTATCTGTCGGTGTGTGTGTGTGTGTGTGTGTGTGGGGGGAGCTGTTACCGGAGCCCCAGCGGAATCGACCCCACACACACTGAGCCTGATGTGGGGTCAGTTGTGCAGAAAAAGACCCTCATTCTTCCTCTCGGTGTCTGTGCTGCTCGCCGCTCCGTCTGTTGTTCCGCCACATTCACTCACGCTCACGCCACTTCACTCCCTTCTAGACACACTCGACACTTTCTGCGTTCGGTCTCCACAACTTCCGTCGGTTTCATTTCTGTTTCGGTAAAGTTGAGCAGAGTCAAATCTTCGCTAACTCCTCACACATTGTTACGTTCACGTCACAGCCTGTTGCACCAAGTAGTCCCAGGCGAGGGTTGGCGAGCTGGAACTATAAAAGTAATTTAGACTGTATAGTGGTAAATTAACGACTATACACATGTTTTTAAAAGTGGACAACAATAGGGTTTAAGGATCTTTTGTACCATGTGACATAAAATCACATTCAAACTATTTTACTAACTTGTTGGACCCTCAACAGCTTCTTTGTGTCTTTTTCATTTGTGTTTCAGTAAAGTGAAATCTTTGCTAACTCCTCACACATTGTTGCCTCTACGTCACAGCCTGTTGCCTTAAGTAGTCACAGCAGAGTGTTGATGGGCATAAACTCATTTAAATGATTGTTTTGTCCCTTTTTTAAACAACTTAAAATCACTTTCACATTTCTTTTTTGTTTTATTTTCAAGTCAATTCTGAGTAACTTCCACATGTTAGCTCAGGTTAATTTATCGATCCCACTGGGGACAATTCATTTAGAACAGCTTGTACAAAACATACTCAGACAGATATAGGATATAAGAGAGCTAACTGAGGGATGTGAGGCTATAAGAACAAATATACAATCTATCATTATTGGTTCATGAGAGTAAAAAGGTTTTTGAAAAAGTGGATGAAAAAGAACGAAGGTTTCAATGACATTCAAACTCTTTCGGAATCTTTTTTTGACACTTTTGCATTTTGTCTGAACAACTTATTTATGTTTTATTTAATTTCTGTTTCAGTAAGTTGAGTAAAGTGAGATCTTTACCAACATTGTTCCATTGACATCACAGCGTTAAATAGTTACAGTATAAATATATTTACAGTAATAGTACTGATGAGCATAGCTTTTGGTGATTTGATTTGATTTTTTAATAATGATTTCACCCTTTTAAACAACTTAAGATCCCCTTTAAACAATTCATATTCCATTACTTTACACTGTCTAGTTGTAGCTCAATATCAAGTGTTAATTCTGACCAACTTTATAAATCAGCTTGGTCAAAACATACACAGACAGTTACAAGATATACAGGAGCTAAATGAGGGATCTGACTATATAGGAATAAATATAGAATAAATACTAAGTTAATTAGAGTAAAAAAAAAGTGTATAAAAAGCCACCAAGAGGACAAGGGTTTGATAATATATGTAATATATCTCCTGTGCAATATTAAATCACATTCAGCCCTTATTTCTTTAAAGTTTAAAGACTGATTTTAGCACCTTTATAATTGTTAGTCCCGTAAATGTGCCTTATCTTGTTCATCAAGATCCATGAATTAATCTTTAAGAAATCAAGGAAAATACTGGACAAATCTGGACCTGCACCAAAGTGTAATGGGTTCTTCCCTGACCCACCACATCCATCAGTCCAGTAGTTTTATGACGGAGGGAATATCACCTTCACAGATCTCATGGACACTGTACTCACTGGTTTTGTATTACACGTACGTGTAAACACCTCTGTATGGTCTGTTGTTTGTTGTTTTGCAGGAAGTTTGGTGAGCGTTCTCAGCCTCAGCGTTTGACAAGGTAGAGGGAAACATTGCAAAAAGTCAAGAGACACAATTTGATTTAAGCAGATGCTCCAACAGTTTGTACTGTGCTGTGTTATAATGTGTCCTCTCCCCATTCAGGGAGGCTATGAGGAATTACTTGAAGGACAAAGATGATCAAACGGTGCTCATACTACACGCAAAAGTGGCCCAAAAGTCATATGGCAATGAAAAAAGGTTTGTATATTACTGGTTGACACAGCGTCTGTACCAGTCAGAATGGATGCATTGGAACTCAAGTATGTATGTTTGTTTACTTCAGGTTTTTCTGCCCTCCGCCCTGTGTGTACCTGCTGGGCAGTGGCTGGAAGAGGAAGTTGGAGATTATGGAGAAGGAGGGTTGCACGGAGCAGGAGGCTCAGCCATGTGCATTCATCGGGATCGGCAACAGTGAGCAGGAGATGCAGCAACTCAATCTGGAGGGGAAGGTGTGTAGGCGTGTGTGATAACGCAACACTTCAGGACTTAGAATTTTATATCCTTCCTATGGCCGCTTCGAATACTGACATATACGTCTCTCTTTTCAGGCATTCTAGCAAGAAACAGATCGTTTGTTGGTCCACTTGTTTATTGCTCTGCTTCACAATGAAATGCAAAGCTGCTTTGCATTTTACAGCTTGACAATATCCTGTGTTTGTTACTGCAAAACCCCTTCTAAGGTTCCTACTGTAGCTGCCATTGTGTTCTAAGTGCACTGATGCCATTAATGAGCTTGTTTTCAGAATCAGATAATTGGCTGACGGAGGGATGTAGATGGAGAACAAACACATACACTCACATAACCCCCTAATCTGTATCTTCTTTCTGCGTTAGCACTTCTGCACGGCTAAGACGCTGTACATCAGTGACTCGGATAAAAGGAAACACTTCATGCTCTCTGTGAAGATGTTATACGGCAACAGCGCCAACATAGGAGTCTTCCTCAGCAAGAGGATCAAGGTCATCTCGAAGCCCTCCAAGAAGAAGCAGTCCTTGAAAAATGCAGATTGTGAGTAGCAGGCCGCGTCAATACACTCGTATAAAGACAACTGCATGTTTTCCCCGCAAACATTTAATTTAGAGACTTCATATTATCTCTCATCCTTCACCTCTTTTCGCTCTCACTCACTCTCTCTCTCTCTTTCGGTCCTCCTAGTGTGTATAGCTTCAGGGACTAAGGTGGCGTTGTTCAACCGTCTCCGTTCCCAAACCGTCAGCACCAGGTATCTTCACGTGGAGGGCGGAAACTTTCATGCCAGCTCCCAGCAGTGGGGCGCCTTCTTCATCCACCTCTGTGAGTCACAGTTTCTTTTTTTACTTTTTTGCCTGTTATACTTTATCCATGGCCAGTTTTCTTGTGCGTTTCATGATTATTTACACCCATCTGAGGCATTCATGTAAAGCTAATGCGGGACTTTTAGACATTTAACTCATTATTGTGTTTTCTCATGTGTTCAGTGGACGAGGAGGAGTCTGAGGGGGAGGAGTTTGCTGTGAGAGATGGCTACATCCATTATGGCCAGACGGTCAAGTTGGTCTGTTCTGTTACTGGCATGGCCCTGCCCAGACTGGTATGTGTGTGTTTATGTCAAATAGCACGTGAGAGAGTTTGCGGCCATACTAGTGATGTTTTTAAAATATAGTGTATGTGATATCTGTATGTATACCACTGGTCAAAAGTTTTACAACACCCCACGTCAGCTGCTGGATGAGTCAAATTCTTTACTAAACCTAATATTTAAGATTCCCCCATGATACATTTTTTTCAAATCTTTGGTCTTTATATTTAAAAAACAGTTTAAAAACGTATGATTGGTAGTGTAACTGTGCAACGTTTCCAAATGTGTTTGCACAAATACACAATATATAACTTGTTTCTTTCTCAGGTCATTCGCAAAGTCGACAAGCAGATGGCGTTGATGGAGGCAGATGACCCAGTGTCTCAGCTGCACAAGTGTGCCTTCTACCTGAAAGACACAGAAAGGATGTATCTCTGTCTCTCACAGGAGAGGATCATCCAGTTCCAGGTGCGCATTGTCACCAAAAGTCCTTCAAAATGTACTCATAATCCATCGAACATGAACTGGTTTATGAGACAGAACATTTTATAAAGTTGAAATAGTGCTTCTGTTTCTGCCTATAGCGAACAGAATATTAAAGTGAATTTTCATTTCTTGGTGAACTATCCCTTTAATATTTCTGCTGAGGGCATTGCTCACAGCTGCTGTTTTTCTTCTTGCCTTGGACTCCAGGAAGAGAGTCTAATCTTTGTCAATAATAATAATCTTATCTATGAGAAGCTCCGACCCGACACTCCAGTAGCTTCTTCCTCTCATTAGACATGAAGTGGGCAGTGAAATGAATTTACTTTTATTTGTTCTTCCAGGCCACACAGTGCTCCAAAGAGACAAACAAAGATATTATCAACGATGGGGCTTCCTGGACTATTATTAGCACTAACAAGGCAGAGTACACCTTTTATGAGGGCATGGGTCCCGTCCCCACACCGGTCACACCTGTTCCTGTGGTGGAAAGTCTGCAGGTTTGTCATGATTTTTATCAGTAAACATGAGTGACTATGTGGTTCCAAACTACTTCCTTTTTAAGCCTTACTCAGCCTGTGGGGACATTTCTTAAAGTCATAAAACCTTTTGGGCTTTAATGTTGCCAGTTAAACGGAGGAGGAGATGTGGCGATGTTGGAACTGACAGGACAGAACTTCACCCCTAACCTCAGAGTGTGGTTCGGAGATGTGGAGGCTGACACCATGTACAGGTGAGTGTGCTTATACAGTGTGTATATTTACCAAGGTTCATGTCTTTGTTGCATTCTTTACATTAGTTACGTTAGTTTTAGTTTTACGTTTTGATTTAGAGAGCGGACTTGAGACTTTTGTAAGACGCACGTTTGTCCTGTTCGACATTGATTGGTTTGTAGATGAGTCTGACATTGGCACGTTAAAAATTAGCAGGTAGTATTCTTTCTGTTTCAATTGATAAAATGAATGAACCAGTTAATGTTAATGTTAATTTCGTTGCCACCTTCATCACCAACTTCAGGTGCAGTACAAAACACGAGTTTAAATGTGCGAAATGAACTCCCTCATTCCTAAATTTCCAATATTTTGAGAGGTGAACACTGCAATCCTGCAAACCTGGGCAACTATGTTTCTGGAGAGACCAGTAACCTCATTGGTCAATTTGAAGTCCCAACAATCCAAAAACGTATTTTCAGGCTGCAAAAGAACTGAACCATGGTAGAGTTTGATGTGGACTGACACCACCTCTTTTGGTTGGACCTAATTTTGGTCGGTTGGAGGCACCTTTCACACCTGTTATTTTGGTTTGGACTAAACTGAAAAGTCTGAAGGTCTGGACCAAACAAGCTAGATGTAAAAGCGCCCTAATAACTCGTTTACAACAAAATATGCAGGGATACGCAGGTTTTTCTAAATGCGGGTAAACCTGCTGAAAAGGTGATTCAAGTTCTAATGACGGAAACTGTGAAGCTCTGTCACCTCACTGTCTCGCCAGTGCTGCATCTTGCGTAGGGCGCGTTGTTCACGTTGTGCCCAAGATGTAAACAACAATAAGTATAGTAACGTTCATGGCTATTCATACAGCCCAATAGTTCAATGTGTGTCATAACGTCTTGTAGAAGAAATTAACGTGTTCACCTGAGTGTCATGTTTCCGTCGCTATCAGATGATAGTTGTGTTTTTTCACCGGTGGAAAAGAGAATTTAATGTTTAATGGTTCAAATGCTCAAACCTTGTCTCATCTGTCTGCCCCATAAGATGTGGAGAGAGCATTCTGTGTGTGGTGCCGGACATTTCTGCCTTCAGGGAGGGCTGGCGCTGGGTGAGGCAGCCGGTGCAGGTCCCTGTCACACTGGTCCGCAACGATGGAATCATCTATGCCACTGCCCTCACCTTCACCTACACCCCTGAACCTGGGCCGCGACCCCACTGCAGTGCTGCCGGGGCCATTCTGCGCTCACACAGCACCTCTTCGTCATCACCGGCGTCTTCCTCTTCGCCATCATCCTCGCTGGGTGGGCTCGGGGACGTCCAGGTGGCTTACAACAGTAGTGACTCAGGGATGTCATCAGGAGCCTCCACCATGTCAGTGCTGTCGTAGTAACACCTATCGTGTGTGTGCGTGTGTGTGTGTGCGCGTTGTTTTGTGAATGAGATAGAAAATGTGTGCACGTACTTTCCAAAGAGGCTCATGGACCTTTTGAAGAGCTGCACAGGAACTCTTCACGACAGAGCAGCTGTGGAATCATGAGGAATGAACGAGCGAGTCGAGGGAAAAAAGTTCACCGACATTACTTGGGATTACTGACTCCTCTCTGTAGCTCCATCTTGTGGTTCGTTGTGGACACGACATACGCCCCAATCTGAGAAGCTTGATGTCTCAAAACGTCACTTAAAAGGAGATGAATCTGCCAACAAACCTGATTTGTAAACAAACATTTAGTTTTTTATACATGGGCTTGAAAGCTATTTTCACTGTGCTTTCTTTTTGCCACAGTCACATTTGTACTGTGGGGATTTTTCTGTTGTGTGTAAGGGAAACATTTTGTTGTAAGAGTAACATAGTTTTTACGGACCAAGAAATATTATTATATTATTTTATTCATATTATATTTTATAAGCTTTTGCTGAGGTACATTATGACATTTGCATAGTAAGTTCACTTTTGTTACCAAATAGAGTTTTGTCTCAATGGAGGGTTAAAGGTTGAAACGGCTTTTAGTGAGTCTCTAGTAGTCTGACACCTCACCTCTAGTTTAATATCCACTGGTGTGTTTTGGAACTTGATACCCAAATTCATACTTATTAACAGAACTTTTCACAATTCCACATGCTGTGCAAAAAACAAATGATCAAACTGTGTTTTTAAGAAGGCACTTTAAAGAATGAAGACATGAGCATATCTGGCCCCAGTTATTCGCTTAGATCTTCTCTGATCAGTCTCTTTACATCCAAGATGACCGTTTTTGATTAGTGTAGTGTATTTGTGGATAACATATGACACTATCGGTGTGTTCTGTGAGACAAGGTCTAGGTTTTCTAATCAGCGAGCTGTTTTTGTACTAGTAAACTGCGTAAACTTAAATCTAAACAAAAGTACTGCTATTATATTCCCAGAGGAAAAAGTAATTGAACCAAGGAAGAGCATTTCTAAACTGTCTTTGTGACTTTTTACTCTTTCATATGTTTGATTTTAAGAGGCCTTAAGACTCCTTTTGTGCTTACGTGTTGGAAGAAGAAGCTTTAACACCGTCTTTGCCGTGGAGCTTGTAGTTCACCTGCTCAGTAACCATGCTGGGACTGAGCTGTGTCTGCTGCAGATACAGTAGATCTAACTCCAGAACAATCAGCTGTGCTTGTGCTCTTGAGTCTTCTGGGATGAGATGATGGCTTGTCCAGACTCAGACTCTCCGCCCACCTTGTTTAGAAAGTAAAAATGTAACTGTGAACTGATTTACTGAGCAGTTTATCTTGCCTTAAAAACCACTACCTGCAGTACCTGACTCACAAAGTGACCTGATTCCCATCATTCTGTTTGTATCGTGCTCTCTGTCATGTTTAAAGATTGACATCAAAGTTAAGTACATGTGGCTGGTTGGCCAACTTTTTGCCCATTGGAAGTTTTCATGACAGTGATGTGAATCGCTTCAGTTGTAACATATGTGTTTTCACCGTGCCTAATAGATTTATTGTTGTATAGACTTAAGTATTTACATCACCTCCTCTGGTG
The DNA here is from genome assembly GCF_022539355.2 of Hippoglossus stenolepis. Classification (NCBI taxonomy): domain Eukaryota; kingdom Metazoa; phylum Chordata; class Actinopteri; order Pleuronectiformes; family Pleuronectidae; genus Hippoglossus; species Hippoglossus stenolepis. The sequence continues at coordinate 16,332,588 of NC_061484.1, forward strand.
CCACCGAACTCCACCTGAAAGGCCTTTCGTGTCCGCTCCATTGTTTTCCCTCCATGCTCCCAGCACAGTAGTTGTATTAGAGGAACAAACTGTAGATGAGGTCCTGCTCGTCTCTTAACTGATGTACAAACATTTCATAGAGATTCTGTTACTGCAAATTTCAGTATTACAACTGGTTCTGCAGAGGTGAATGTGTCTTTGTTATTTGTACACCTTATAAAAATCTTTGCTTATTTCAAATTATTGAATTTTTGGTCACATATGCAGATCCACAGTCGACCTGGTCTTTGTGACTGGGACTCACATCCTGCCTTTTTGTTCTCACGCTGTACCTTCTCTTCTCCCTCCGTCTCTCAGGTCTGGTATAACACTCTGGTCATACAGAGAGTCAGTCAGTCTGCCGAGGTTCTCTTCAGTGAAAGGTCATGAATAAAAATGAGCTGAACAACACGCACATCCAGTAAATAATCTTTTGATGGGTGCTGAGGGAGACAGACGTCTGAGAAAGAGAAATCCTTTAACGGGACTTTTAGCTGTGCAGATTTTCTCCTTTATTTCAGTTGGGCATTTTTTGCTCTTGTTGCATCACCTCCATCTCCCTTCTCTGTGTCATTCTCATCGCAGAGCAGAGCATGAGCTGTAGGATTTAGGATTATAACAAATACACATATACAGTTCACTGGTTACACCGGTCCTACTGTGGCCTCACTGGACACTTGCCACTTGGGCTGTTGCTCTGCGGGGAGAGGTTGAATGTGCCCCACTATTTTTAAACCAGGAGCCGGATTGTTGGGCTGTAACGTGACACTTTGTTACTCTTAGTGTGTGTGTGTAGTAATGTGCTCTGTTTGTGTCCCCTCAACACAAAATGTTTCTCCTGTTAATTTAGCTTTTAATTAAGTCGACCACGCGCCCAATTGTGACGAAGATACTTCCATCCCCAGCCACATCTAGACATCATTAGAAGCCCCAAAATTTGCTACGTCCATCCACGTTGCTTGAGGATCTGTGGATACAACTGTCAGACCCGGACAGCCTGGCCAGGACATGACATATGACACTCTATTTCTGGAATGGTGGTCTTGATCTGGAGCAATACTTCATACTTTAATTTATCTTCCTTCCAAGTGAGAATCAGCTAGGCCGTAAAAAAAGGAATAGTGGAGTTGGAATGTCTCTTCAGGATGTGTCACCCCCTCAGTGTTAATACAGAAGTTATAAAAAGTGGACAAGTGGACATCTAAACAAATCTGGACCAACACGGAGGCGAACTGAAAAATGCTGACCTATATTTGGGTCGGAGTGTGAGTCAGGAAACCTAATGAAGTGTTGGGGGGCCCTGTTGACACACACACACACACTCACAGGGAGAGGGAGAGGGAAGGGGGAGAGAGTTCCGCGCAACAGCGTCACACCTCGATGTCTCTGTTGGGAAAGGGCTGGCTGGAGACAGACCAGACTGAAGCCTCTCCGGTTATCTGGCTCATGAAGAGAATCAATAGCCGACACAGAACAGACTCTCACTGGACTCGAGGGAATGAGAGGGTGTATTCGACCTGAACAGGATCCTAAACTTGTGTTTCCTCCTCAATTCAAACACCATCTGACCTAAAAAGGGAGCTTTCCTTCTTCCTCTTTAAACTCCTGAGATCTGCTGTGTGTCTGTGTGGTTATAACAGTGGGTTTTATGAAGGATGCTTCAGCCTCAGGTTCATTTATTCTGATGTGTTTTTATCAGATCTAGTTTGGATTATTCATCATCTGAGCAGAATCAGCCTTTTTCTGGGGATTAACAGCCGTTTGGAGGAACCTTTACGCACAGCCTTTGCGCATTTGGATGACTCCGCAAATCCTGACTGCCAAACCCGTTATGCGCACTGTTACAGGCAATATCCCGGGTTGCACACTATAAATCCAGCTCGTCTGATTTCTCAAGCGAATCATCGGTATCACATCTCACTTCTTGGCTGTGCCCCGTAATAGCAACACGGATATCGCTTAACACATTTTCGCAGACTGACACTGGTGCGCTCCCAAACGGGGGGTGGTGTCGCGATTAATATCTTCTCCATTTGTACTAAGGAGTTTCTCAACTCTGCACGACGATATATTGTGAGATATCATCTGAAATGCTGCCTCTGTCGCCTCTGCTGCTCCTCGTCTTCCCCGCTGCGATCTTTGTGGCCGCGCAAGGCGCCGGGGACCTGCAGGGTTTCAGCCTCCCTGGTGGGAGCGCGGGCTTCGACCCTACAGGTACGTGCTCAAGCAGCATGCATGGAGCAACTGAAGACTCACATCAATAAGGAAAGCTGGACACGTATTCAAATCTATCAAAGCACCATTTACCATGGATACACATATTGGCACATTTCACTGCTGAGGATGACAGTGCATGCCAGTGTTTTGAAATATGCTTTCCAGCTGGATGTCTGGATGTCTCATGATTTCCATCTAACTTCATCCAGGTTTATTCTACAATCTTATGAGAGAAACAAATGTGTTATCTTCTATGTGAACTTTCCTTAGAACTCTCGAAGGCGCACTTGACTTGACTAGAAATGTTTGGTCTTGACTTATTTTTCAGCCAGTTCAGTGCATTTTGATGATAACTGAAGGTTGAATTGAGCTGCCGCCCTTTAAATTAATCTATTATTATTCAACAGGCAGCACAGAGAGCATAATTCAAATAAACCAAAAACCTTTGTAACCATTTTTTTGGGGACATTTTGATAAATCTTTCTTTCTTTACATTCAGTAAAATGTTGACTTTGTAAAGGGATTTTTCCCCCCAGTTTAATCCAGCCTCAGCTCACCTGTGGAGAGGGAGTTGGAGGTGCCTGAGGAACTGCCTGAGAAAACTGTCCAGAAAGACCTTTGCATACAACACACATGTTTCATAGCCTGAGATGTCTCTTCATTGTTTAGAAATACAAGTTTCATCACCAAAAGCCAGGGGGACCAATGTCTCTGCTCTGTACTTTAAGTGTTATACATCAAACACTGTGGGACTGAGGAGATATACACGGATCTCTCTTCATGATATTTACTCTTCTTTTTTCAGGATACTGACGATGTAAAGTGAAACAGCAGATTATCGATAGTTTCAATATTTGTTGCCGTAATTATCTTGGAAAAAAAAAATTCCATGTCTGTCATGTAAGCAACACAAACAGGAAACAATGGAGTCATTTAGAATTGAAGATCATATTACCCTCTCATGTTCAGTTTGTGTTGTTCTCTGCACCTTCTCTCAGCTCCACCTGTTTATCTGCTAGTATAGTGATCCATGTTGTAGGATCGTCTTTCAAAGGCCTACTCTTATTTCAGTGCTGAATTGTATTGAGCGTGCATGGGCTCATTCCAAGACGACTTGCTCCATGTAAAAATTCTACTCAAGACATCAAGTCCAATATTCTTGCAAAAGATTAATGACAGAAACCAGGATTTACTTCTTCCACAGGTCACTTGAACTGGGGAGCAGTTAGTGTCAGTGGAACGGATCATGGTGGGTTTAACTGGCCGACCTTTTGACTCCCAGATCCTCTGAGCTCCGAAACTCTAAAGTCACGGAGACAAAAATGGACTCTGACTCACTGGCCTGACCGCCGACAGAAAGCTGTGTCATCTTCCCATGCATACAGTATCCCTGTGTTAAACGTAATGTACGATTTAATGCCTCATAACAACAGCTGATTTGGTCTCGATGACTAGATCCTCCATGTAATCGTCATCGCCACGTGACCAAGGACATTCTGCTACGGAATTTCTGCCCACGCTGTTTTTCCGTGTGCTGGAGGCAACAACTTTTTTTGCACCAATTTGATTTTCAAACACATAATTCAGAACTGGTTCGATTATAACAACCTTGTTTTTATTTGTTCTCTTTTTTTTTACTTTATAGAAAAAATTCAGTTTGTTGAAGTGTAACATTCAAGTGCTTACCATTAAATGTGTGTTGTCAATGTTGGTTAAAACTGTTCAAATCTGCCAGTGTGTCCCTGCATGGCTTTAAAGCACATCATCAATGGATGATGGTTATGGTAGAAAACAAAAGAAAAGTGTTTTGAATGGCTGATGAAGAGAAATGCTAAATGTAATGTATTACTTCATTTCTGAGAGACATTGGACATTTTTTTTAATTTTCCCTGGAGCCAGAAGCAATTTTTTTGTAGTGTGAGTTTTTTTTGTCAGGATTATGGAGTTGGTTTATTTTGCATATTTATCGAGTTGATGTTGATAAAAGATTATTGTATTTAGCAGAGCGCATAGCCTGGATGGCAACAGTCCCCTTAAATGAACTCAAGCCACACTAAATTAACTACACTCATAGATATCATTTCCATAATTGGCCAGCGGGGATATTGGGGAAAATAATTTAATAAAAACGCACTGCCTCACAGTGTTAAAGAAAGTGACAAAAATCCTGGAGCCTTTTGTCCGGATCTGTGCCAAAAATGAAAGGGTTCTTTCTTGGCCCATGTCCAATCCTACCACCAAGTTACATGGACATCTTATCAGTAGTTTCTGTGTAGTCAAAACAAACCAACAAACAAACAGGGGCAAAAACATGACCTACTTCCTGTTTTGAGGAGAAAAACCACAGCCAATGACTCAACATATTGTTTTTTGAAATGTGAAAATTCTGCATCGACAAAAAGACTTCTCAGTAGCAATATTGACAAAATGCGCACACTCTATGTCTGCTGCTCCAAACTAGTCGAAATTATTCATTGTGCATTCCCGGCATGAGCAGAAACAATCCCATTCACTCAGCACAGAGCAGATGAGATGATCTCTCTGCTCTGAAAGGATCAGTGAACTGAGGAGTCAACAGAAATGAACACGCTTACTCTATAGATCCGAGCTGTAAGGGATCAGTTGAGCTGGATGGATGAATAAATGAGGGTTACTCCTTGGATGTGTTCAGTGAAGTATGGATTATTAAAAATGTCCCCCTGACCCTTGTAGACCCCTGCATGGGGGTGACCCCACCATGTATGAGCGAGGCCGATCGCTACAGCCTGGAGGCCCTGCGGAGCATACATCACATGATGGATGATGACCAGGACGGGGGAATCGAGGTGGAGGAGAGTATGGAGGTACAGCTCGCTCTTCGTAGAATGTTAACCCCCAATAATCTTTACACCATTTTCTTAGATGTTCTAAATCGCAGTGTGTACGTGCTCATGCATGCAAGAGGCCGACAGGGTAAAGCAGTTTGACAACAGGTGTCCTGGCTGCAGCGAGAGTCAAATGCTGCTTCAAGGATAGTAACAGTATAACTTTTGCTTTTGGCTCAGTGACAAAAGAATACTGAAACACTGTTGACCTTCACAGTCACGCTTAAGACTTTAAGTCCTCACAATGTTTCCTGAATCAAACATAGATTTTCTTCAGGAAGTCGCAAACTATTTATCTGTTTGTCCATTGCAAGGATTTTCTTTTATCCAATTAAAAACCCAACAAAAAGCAACACATAACTAAATATCACGGAATGTTTTGGCAAACTGAGGTTGATATGCGTCGCTTCTGTTTGCAGAACTATAATAATATGTTTTTATATATAATGTCACACTTCCAGAGCATTTCATCAATTGGAGAAAAACATTTCATTTGGCACAAAAAGCAATTATCAAAACTTTTCCATTCAGCCATGTAAACAATTTATCAGTCTGAAAATGTATCACTGTCTTTATTTAGCTCTATACGAGGGCTAAGGCACTTTTAATCAATGTAAAAACACGTTTGTCTGCATGTGCAATTTGTGTGGTCTTTTTGTGTTCAGATGCATATTTCTGAGTGGATAACATTCAGAGCAGAAAGATATGTTGTTCAGAGAGTCTAGTTGTGTGTGACATCGGTAGTAAACCCAGAATTCTCGAATGCCTTCTCCGTCCAGAATGCGGTGCGCGGATACAGTATCCAGGGGCTCAGGTTGCGGTTGCCATAGAAACGTAAGGGGAAGGGCCTGGGATTATCAGAACGCAGCCCCGAGATTCCTCCAGGCCATCATATGAAGCCTCCGTTTACAGCCAAGGACACATTCCAAGACAGCACTAACACACACACAACCAGGAACATGCATTCGCTGGAATTCGCAATACACACTAGTGCTTCTGCACCCATTATAAATAAATATAGTCTCAATATGTCAATAGTCTCTCTCTCTTTATGCCTAGATTGAAATCCACGCCTGGTGGCTCCTGACCTCGCTCTGTTATGTTTGTATCTGAAAAACTCTTTATTCCTGTGTCCCTCCATTCTTTGCAGTTCATCATCGAAGACATGAAGCAGCAGCAGACCAACAAACACAGCAACCTGCACAGAGAAGACCAACACATCACGGTTGAGGAGCTGTGGAGGGGCTGGAAGTCATCTGAAGGTGTGTGTGTGTGTGTATGAGAGAGGGAGAGAGAGACTGTGGGTGTGTGTGTGTGTGTGTGTGTGTGCGTGCGTGCGTGCGTGCGTGCGTGCGTGCGTGCGTGCAGGTTCTTACTTTGGCTTTATCTCTCTTTGTCTTCTTTCACCGTCAGTACACAACTGGACTCAAGATGAGGTGCTTCGCTGGCTGAAGGACTTTGTTGAGTTGCCGCAGTATGAGAGAAACTTTAAAGACTTCAAGGTCAATGGAAACACACTCCCCAGGTGAGAATGGCCGACGAGAAAGATAATATCAACCAAAACGACTTCTCTTGTGTCATGTTGTCAAACTAAGTCACTGTGTTGTCAAGAGCCACAGCAACACGGTGAACAAGCACTGTCTGTGACGTCCCTGTGCAGGATCGCTGCTAATGAGCCTTCATTCCTGAGCGCCCAGCTGAGAGTTCTGGACCAGCGAGACAAACAGAAGCTCAACATCAAAGCTCTGGACGTGGTGCTGTTCGGACCGCCTGCACGTACGAACAAGCCCCCCCACTCTCCCAACTCTTATGTCTCTTAAATGTATCTGTTTCTGTTCCTGCCTCTTTAGTTTTCACCCTGTTTTTCCGATATTTAATGGACAACAACTGGTATTGTACCGTTTCACTAAGAAAGTCATCGTAAATCCACTTAATTAAAAATGTGAAGTGAATATCAATGTTATTAATAACATTCCTAAACAGTATAAATCTAATCTGGCATACTGAAGCTGCTTTCAGACATGCACCGGACATTCCCCCAACATTTTCCAGAACTTTTCCTTCCAGACCCCTGTGTAAATGTCTGAGTGAGAATGTGAGAATACAGTAGGAACATTATGGGACATTAAAATGAAGTTTCTAAAATGCAACAGGGGCCAAACTGAAAAAAACAACAAAAAGAAAAATATCTTGGGATTAAAAAAAAGGTGTCATATATGTAGAAGACACTGACGAAGATGTTAACTTGCAGAGACAACGAGGTTCAAGAACTTTTGATGATAGGGGCCGAAGCTGGTATCAATGTGCTGTAAAGAATAATGTCTAAAAACGGTACAAGTGAACTGTGGGTGGGTGTGCACTAGTTTTAAGAGGCTTAGACATTTTGTCAGACAAAACACGTAAGGTTTTAGTCTGTGTTTTTGGTTTACTTCATCTTGTTTCTTGTCCTTAAAATCTCCTTTTATTAGCCTTTATCTCTTCACTTATGATTCATTTATGATACATCCACCATAACTTATCATCTTTTCACTAAACCATAGGTCCTCATAATTACATGAAGGACCTGGTGCTCATTGTGTCGGTGGTGATGGGAGTTGGAGGCTGCTGGTTTGCTCAGGCCCAGAACAAAGCCAGTAAAGTCCACATAACCAAGATGATGAAAGATTTGGATAGTCTTCAGAGGGCTGAGCAGAGCCTCACAGATTTACAGGAACAGTGAGTATCCAGGAGTATTTCTTTGTCTGTCACCTGCAGTGCTTTGTATAAATGACTGGTAGTCTTGTCGAGTTATACTAATAACATTTCCACGCCCTCAGGCTGGAGCAAGCCCAAGAAGAGAAGCGTAATGTTGCGGAGGAGAAACAGAACCTGGAGGAGAAGATGAGGGATGAGATCATGGGAGCACAGGAGGAGACTTATCGTCTGCATGAGCTGAGGCAGGGTGCTGTCACTGAGCTCAGCCGCCTGCGCTATGCAGAGGAAGAGCTGGAACAGGTAGATGCAACGCATCATACACCATACCTAATTTTATCTTATAACCGTCTATGCAATATCTATTTATTTACAATAGTTTTTTACATGATGAGTTGTTGGCCGATCTTTGATCTTTGATCTTTGATCTTTGTTGTTATTGTCTCTTTGTACCACTGAGAGGAGTTGCACTTAAGTTTCGTTGTACAGCTGTTCAATGACAATAAATGCTTGAATTTATTTATTATTCATTCACACAACCAGAGAAAACAACACATTTGCAGCATTAAGTAGCTTACCTTTGCTGTAGTTTGAACAAATTGATGGCGAACCTTGAACCGATGGTATCCATTTAGGTCCGTGGGGCACTGAAGCAGGCGGAGAAGGACATGCATGCAAGCTGGAGTGTCTCAGAGGTTCTGCAGCAGTGGCTCCAGCTAACGCATGAAGTAGAGGTCAAGTACTACAATGTCAAGAAGCAGAGTGCAGAACAGCAACTTTCCGTCGCCAAGGAAGAGGTAATGTCTGAAGAAGACTATTTTGAATACATGGAAATGTACATTGGACATGGACATGGACATTTTATCTTTCATCCTTCATGATTGTGTGACTGGTGATCATGGTGAGACAATTGAAATGAGTTACAATGGATATGGAGCTGATCTGTACTGCACAACCTACTTCCTGTTGACTGATCCACTGCCTTTACTTCCTTGCAGGCGGAGAAGATTAAGAAGAAGAGGAGTTCACTGCTGGGGACTCTCCATGTTGCCCACAGCTCCTCTTTAGATCAGGTCGACCACAAGATCCTGCAAGCAAAGTGAGTGACAGAATTCCCTGTGCCGGTTGTGTTCCAGTAAATATGCAACATGTAATGTCTTTGACAAACGTCTTTGTATCTCGTTAAGGAATGCCTTGTTTGAAGTAACAGCCTGCCTGCGGGAGCGACTCCATCGCTGGCAGCAGATTGAACGCCTCTGCGGCTTTCCCATAATCAGGAATTCTGGTCTAGCAAACCTCACTGCTCAGCTCTACTCAGACTCAATTGCCCTGGGTATGCCCCGAGTGCCTCAGCCACCTTGTTCATGCCATAGCTCTGTACATGGATCTTTAGAGGATCTGTTAGAAGAATCCTCAATCTTACCACAGATGACAGGTAAGTAACAGGAATTGTAAGCTTTTGTCTATTAAGATCCCACGTATACAGTCCACAGAGCTTCCTATCAGCAGACTCTTGAGGCTCTGGACTTTACATTTGGATCAACAATTCATGTCCTGGAAGACTTGCAAATGTTATACTTCTCCACTAATATAGGAAGAAAGTGTAAAGGGACTGACATTAGCATGTTTATGGCTGACTAGCATGTTGGTGGTTAGCTCACCAACTAGCTGAACAAGTAGGAAAACATGTTTGTCTGTGCCTGGCATTACACTACAACACTGTCTGATATATATGGATTGTTACCTGCTAATTGGTTCATCTTGGTTCCAGTTGCACCACTGAAGCGCTCTCCTCGAACACAGGGATCTACCAAATGTCGGCCACGTCGGCCTGGTGTCATTACTCAGCCACCGACTGCCATGATCTCCCCAGACCCTGACCTTCTCATCCCCATCCGAGCTCCTTACCTTTGCTTTGATGAGGAAGAAAGCCTTCTCCGGAAAACGCTAAAGCAACAGTATGTCTCCTTGTCCACAACTTTTAGTAGTTTGTGAACAATTTCAGCAGAACCTGTATTGATGTTTGTCCATAGTTTAATTCCTTCCTTCCTTTCTTCCTCCCCTTATTCTTCCATTCCTTTCTCTCACTAATAGAAACTCCCAAGAGAAGTACTCAGACACAGACTGCATGATTTCTCCTCCTCTCAGCAAAATGTACCATAATCCCACTGTTGATGCTTCCTCTCAAAGGCTTTATCATGATGAAACTGAGCTACTTGCAGATCCCTCAATTTCAAAGACTTTGAGTAAAGAAGTAGAGGTTGTTGTTCCAGTTCGTAAAGTTTCCACAGAAGAGCTTGAGGTAGATGTTGTCTGCAGGAAGATGGGGAGAGACAAATTGCTGGATTCGTCTTTGGAATCTTTGAAGATGTCTAAAGAAGAGTCTTCAAAAGATATTCCATCCTGGAAAGTAGAAAGAGATACAATAGGGGATTTTATTGACCCTTCTTCAAGGAATATATACAGAGAAATAAGTGATTTACCAATGGATGTTAGAAAGATCATTTGGAATGAATTAGAAGCATCAACAGATAAACAGCCACAAAGGAACATATCCAGAGGTATGATGGGGGCTTCATTTGACAGCAGCTTAAGAAAGATAACACAAGATGATGCTGAGCATCCTTTTGACTTAGTACCCAGAAGAGTGACAAGAAATTCAAAGGCTATTTCCCTAGACACAGGTTCAAGAAAGCTTCTGTGGAATAAAGGAGAATGTCAGCTTGATTCCTCAGTGAGGGCATTGGCAATGGACAAAATGGTTGAGACAACTAGAGCACCACGAAGGATCTCACGAGATGAGTTGGAGCATTGTACAGATCTTGCTTCCCAAAAGATGCTACCCAGAGAGAAACTTGATGCCCTTATGGATATCTCGTCCTCTGCAGAGATGCAAGAACCAGCAAACCGGAGGATGCTGAGAGATGAACTTGAGCTGTCTACTGGTTCTCTCAGACGGAGAATACCAAGAATGGCAAGAGATGACACAGACAGTTTGGTTGACAATCCCGCAGGAAAAATCAGGGATAGAGTTGATGTTCCAGACCTTATGTTAACCTCCCAGGGGCCGTGGACATCATCAGATCTTTTTAACGCTGGTCCGTTGAGCCAGCTCGTGTATGATGGAATCCTTGAGAAGTCCTGCATCTCCCCAACACCTCCTCAGGCCAGGCTGCCAGCAGACGTGGAGCCCCCTATGCCACCACCAAGGGTCGCCATTCCATCTCTCACTTCCCCTTCTGAGACTGGAGAAGAGAAGAGCAAGGATAAAGAAAAGAGCAAGAAATCCATGAAGCTCAAAAGTCTTTTTAAAAAGAAAAATGATTCAACAACAGAGAAGCCTCAAAGTGGTCTTCAGAAACTCTGACAATCAATTTTTTTTTCGTTTTCTTAGCATTTTATTGAATCATAAAATGGCGTTTTAGGATCTCATGGAAGATATCAGGTAGCACTTCAAGAAAGGACAATTTTACCTGAAGAAGTCAGTGGTGTCTGGAATATTAAATATGATGTTTTCATTCTCTGAGTTTGGTGGCACTGAGAGAATCATGGTACACGCATGATGCCTAATGTTGCCTGTGAACACTTTTTTAAGAAGATACAGTACATTTGTTAACATATGACAGTTGAATATGTAATCAATAGGAAACTGCAAAAGCTTTTCACGTGACTTACTTATATTTAAAGATGATATCTTTGATTAAGTCTTATTTACACATATGGTTGATACCATATATTATTTTGAATGTAGATTTTTTTGATGCTTTGCCTATGGCTGAAGGATTAAATAATGTTTAAATACATGCTGCTCTTCTGTATAACAGAGGTTTGAACGGAGACACTTACTGCAGTAGAAAATGAAAGCATTTTGTTTTGAGAGAACTGTGGTTATATTAAGTGAGGTCTTGATAAGTTTCCCCCCTTGGAACTCGATTTGTATTCTATGATATAACGAATGAAAGGGAGTCTGGTCCGACATTTAGCTTCATTTTCCCTACAGCTGCTTGGTGAACACATCACACTTAGGCAGTTTGAAGGCCCCAAAAACCTATTTTGTCAATTAGTTTTTTACTACGACAGTTTTGATAATATTGCATGAAAGATTTTTTTTTATTGTTTTTTACGCTGTCTCCTATAAATTACCTTTCGAATAAACTAGAACAAAAAAGTAATTGTGACCAGATCATTTTTTTTAATACAGTAAGGATTAAGTTTTTAATCAACATTTATTGGAGGTTGACACACAGTAAAGTGTACAATGTACAATGTTTTGGTTTCTGGCAGTCACAGTTCTTGGCTTCTGGTAACACTTGTATTTTTAACTAAAGGCAGTAATCGTTTTGCACTCCTCTCTAGAAGTGGAAGCCTTGGGCAGAAGCACAAACGCTTGGAAACAACAGTCATGGGGGGGGGGGGAGTAGTTGTTGCTGTTGCTGCATGACCGATGCGATATTGACTTCAACTACCACAGTTACCATGATCTGAACAGAAAACATGCCTGCAGGCAAATAAGAGCAGGACTGGAGGTTATTAAGTTGTTTTCCTTCATCTAGACTGTAGTGTTACATTGTTGGCATATAGGTCATGGTTTGTGTTAAGCTAATTTTAGCTTTCTGTCACTGTCAATATCCAACTTCTCCCTTTACAATCTGAAAGATATATCTGACCACATGGCGGCTGTTGACAGCAGATTGTCATGCACCAATCAGGTTTAGGAACATTTTAAATCAAAATCAGATTTATTGTATGGCTGTTTGACGACACCCACACACTACTGCTGAGGCAGATAAGCCAAGTAGTTGTTTGCTTTAAACTTTTAGTCTTGCTTTTTTCCCTATTATTTGATTGTTGTTTGCTATTGACCAGTGCGTCAGCGGGTCAGACATTTGTGTTTGGGGCTGTAGGGCAGGCCCTGCTGTTGTGGTCCAGTTAAAAACAAAAGAGAAGGATGAGCTGGATCTAAGAACGTAACAGAGCCATAACATCAGGCTCCCCTGCAAAGGGCCATGACTCTGATCACCAGCTGGAATAGACATAAAACAACATTTGCATTACCTTGTAACCTGGAGCACATGCTTTCAGAACGGAAACTGCTGGTTGCTGTGTATTTATTTATTTTTTGCACTCTACTACTCACTCGCAGCTACCTCAGTCACAGCGTTCTGGTTGCGTTTTCATGAAGTGCAATGGGGCATTTTTGACAGCTGGTGTATCCCTAACAATCTAATAGCCTACAAGGTTGCAGATAGATCAGGGTTAACAAAGCTAATATTGACCCTTTATTGACCCAGTTTGGAATCACCCAAGTTTCTTTTTTAAATGTGCATAATTCTGAAGAGCAGTTTACTTACTAAAACAGTAAAGGGTTTTTTTTCTCTTTTTTAAATAAGTGCATTTAGATGCATATTTGATTGCGTGAATTGTTTATGGATTATTAATGATCCTTTTATTGTTTACAGACATAAATACAGTAGCCTATTATGACCTTTTAAATCAAATAACTGAAAAAAATGCCTTTTTATTGATTTAAAAATGATTATTGGAATATGTTTTATGTCATGTCTTACTTTGAATGAGTGTCAAGTATCGGGGATATATCAATACAATATTTCCCCTGTTCTTATCTGAGAATAACTGCTGTTTGCTGCTGTGTATTAGTATGAAAATAAGATTTATTGGACTGTTGTTATTTGCTGATTTAATAGCAACTGATGATTGAGAAAATAAACAAGGTGAAATAAGGAAATGTTGTGCACTCATATGTACGATTAAAAACAACCAACACATCACCAGTCTATAAATTATTTCAATCCTTTGTGAAAGAGACCTGAAATATTGAATTGCAGCTTGAATGGATATAGTCCTGACAGAACCTTCATGCTCAGTAAAAAGGATATTTTGACAGGTAATGTTTTTGTTCGTTTATTTAGTAGAAATAAGGTTTTCATCAGACCCCTTGAATAGACCAGCAGTGTTTCTATTGTTAAAGGTAGAACATCATGTTTTTTCCTGCAGCCACAGTGACTGAGAATTAAAAAGAGCCGTATAATTCAATTTGGACCCTTTCACTGTGAGGTCCAACTTTTTTAATTGGACTATACGGTGCATTGCATTGACTTTCCACTAGAGGTCAGGTAAAGATCATCTTTACGAATCATTTATTTCACAGTACACCTCCCTTCAAACTGAAAAGAATAATTTTACATCAGATGAGAACGAGTCAAATGAAAATATGTTTATTTAGTTATTAAAATATATATAATTATAATTTTTCTTTTTTATGAAATGTCCTCAGCGTTGCAGGATTTACACAAATAAAAAGTACCTTGGAGAAAGATAAGGGAAATATTCTTACAAAAACCACAACAGGTTGAACTGTTAATCTGTACAGTACATTTGATTTTCATTACATCTATGGAATCTGTGACAAACAGCATGTAAATCTGAAGCTGACACTATATCAGAGCATTTACTGTCTGCAGGGGCTTTACCACAAATGCAAAAAAATGTTTTAAGAAACTCGTTGCTCACTGTTCCGTGTGAAAACGAGGCTTAGAAAATCCGAATGGGAACAAAACACATTTCTTTTTTTTTTTGGTCTGATTAAAAAAACAAAGCTGCCGTATTGTCATAATAAAATACAATGAAAAAAGGACGACCCATTTCCAGGTTGGTCTGCTGCCACTCTGACACGTATTCATTCCAAATCCTACTGAGAACACCATCTGTGACATGAATGCTCATCATCAGACCGTGGACTATATTTCAGACAGCTTCCAGAGAAATTCACTCTTTTACATTGTGCACCAGACGACACAGCCTGTGTAATGGAGACATATCCTTTTATCGTATTCAAATTTAATGCGGTTATTCAGACTTTTTTTTTACCACCAGTGTGGCTTGTTAAATAATTTGCCTGCAGCGAGCTTCTTTGGTACAATTACCTGCTTTGAGCATGTTTTTATCATTTTAATTGTATTCAAGCATTTTTAATGTCACATAAAAATCTGAAGAACTGGTTTATGATGCGCCGATTGATGAAGATTACTCTGTAAGATGGTCACATTAGGGGACATGAGATTTTATTGCATTTTAATGAAGTTAAGGCATTGCCAGCAGAAACCCTTTTTCTGTTGAGACTACACTTAGACAGGAGACATACTTCCTGTGGTTTTTCATCTTAAATAAATCATGCCACAAAAAGGCATAATTCATAGACTGAATATAAAGATGGACGACGCGTCTCCACTTTCCAGAAATGAACCTAAAATATCCTGGATACGAATGTTGCCATCTTGTGATGATGATGTCATGTAAAACCACATTCTGCACAACAGTGATCAGGGGACAACCAATCGTGTGTCAGTGTCAACTGTCAATCATGAGGTTTCACCCTGTTTTTAGAGCATCAAATGACTAATTCATTTATTTCATTCCTTTACTTTCACTTTTTAGTTTGGTTCATGCACCATCCAGTTAAATGGAGAAGGAAGGGTTGACTTACACTGTAGCCAGCCACCAGGGGGCGATCAAGACAGTTTGGCATCACTTTTGGGGAGCTGTAATGTCATCAGATGGGTCAACAGATGAAGACCCACAAATGGCCCTTTTTTTCTTTTTTTCTTATCGTCATCACTAGAGGTCAGTAGTGTTTCAAATGGAGTCAGTCACGTTACTGAGTGATGTTAAGAGATCACTACCTCTCCTGACCTCCTCTATAAATATTCTAATTTCACATGGTCTGAATGACAAATATTTTTATCATCAATCATTGGTGCAACAGAAACAGGCAGTACATGAACAGGTTAGAATGTCTCTAACCTCTACCAAGGCCACACAGTCCTCCTATGAAACTAGATTTAAATTCACTATATCCAGGTTTTCGTTTGGATCTGCACCCAATTTCTCACACTCAGCCTTAAGGTTGTTTTTGTTTGTCGTTTTGCTGTTGGCCCACCCTGATGCAAAAACATAGTTTTAATAAACCTTTAAACAGGCTGTAGTAATTTGCTGCTGGTGGTTCTTGGGAGCTGAGAAGAGGGGAGACTCATTCATCATGTTGCATCTGGGTTTTCGCCTGGGCTGGGTCGTAACACCAACAAACAAACAGACAGGGGTCAAAATATAAGCTCCTTTGTGGAGGTGATACATATCCATGTGAGTAATTCAGATGTTATCATTCAGAGGATGAACAGTGACTGTAACAGTGCTATATGTGTAAAGACTCAGAGCTGAGGTGGCTACAGAGCTGCAGTTCTAACCCGTGTTTTACTTCCGTTATGTTTGCACATGTTGCATTTTCATTGTAAGAGGAAAAAACATTTCTACAGATCGAGGCCAGATGCCACCACCCTCAGCGGGCAGACCATTCGGAGCTTTGCAGCGTCTGTGCTCTGTGGTCGTATGTTTGTCAGTGTTAGTTTCCTGTAAAAGCTTCGCTGTTCATGCATGGACAGAATGCTGTGGTTTATTGAACACTCGCTCTTGTGAGATTTTGGAAACTGAGTGTCAGGGTCTGTACTTTTTCGCTTAAAATAAAAGGAACCTGCATTTTCTCTGAAATGGTTTGAAACCGCAAAAAAAGAACTAGCCTTCACTTTTCTGTATCTCAGATCTAACAGTACAGACGTGTTGCATTGGATTTTCAATGTAACATTTTGAATAAAATAACAAAAACAATTGGCACAGGTTGAAATATTGGGACCCTTGACCTACTATTTTGCGGCACAGCTTTTTGTGGGAGTTACTACAGTCAAGTGCTTTTTGCAAATCCTAATGAGACGCCTACACTTCTCAGCTCGGAGTGTGGCCCACTCTGCCCCAGTTCACACAGGTTTGACAGATGCCTTCTCCCAAGTGCTGCTATAATCTTTCCATAAATACATAGTTCAGTGTGATGAAGGTC
This sequence comes from Hippoglossus stenolepis, assembly GCF_022539355.2. Classification (NCBI taxonomy): domain Eukaryota; kingdom Metazoa; phylum Chordata; class Actinopteri; order Pleuronectiformes; family Pleuronectidae; genus Hippoglossus; species Hippoglossus stenolepis. The sequence continues at coordinate 16,349,304 of NC_061484.1, forward strand.
AGGACTCGTAGACTACTTCAGAACAGTCTGATGTTTACTGCTCATCCATTTGTAGAAAACCCACACGAGCACAGGGAGAACATGCAAACTCCTCAAAGAAGGGCCCTGAACCTTCTTGCTGTGATGCGCCGGTGCTAACCACTGTACCCCTGAGCCACTATTAATTATTAAATTAATAATGTAATAATGTGTGTAAATAGTTGGTCCCAAAAAAATTCAATCACACAAAGCAAAAAATAGTGAAATTATGAAAGTACTGAAATATATTTCTTATACAAAAGTGGTAAACAATAATACATATTAATCATAAAAGAACAGAGACAAGTAAAGACGGCCCATCACAAATATACAATACTGTATATAAATACATTTTGTACTTTTCTAATCAATGGATCATTTGTCTCATTCATCTATTCCCACTAACTTGTTCCTTCACCGTTGACAACTTTACGAGCAATTAGTGTTTGGTGTCATGCTCAAGGGCACTTCAACATGTTCTCTGAAGCAGCTGGGGATCAAACCAGGAACTTCCTGATTGTTAGACAACAGTTCTACCTCCTGAGTCATGCCGCCCATATAGCCTAATAGTTGTATAAATTATATTCAATTTTATTCTGTTATTTTAATTTCTTTGTTCATTTAATACAAATTATTATTATGTATTGTGTTTTCACAGCCAACATTGCAAAGACAAACCAGATCCTGGGCTGTCTCACATCCTGTATCATCTGTATATAAAAAAAGTGGCTATTTGCTCCATAAATGATATAAATCAGAAATGTAGGTGATATTATCTCATAATTAAATAGATAAATAACTTGAAATTTGCTACATAACAAGAAAGAAACCTTTTACTGTCTTTGGTAATATTTTGTTTTTATTCGCGCAAAGCACACAAAAGAGAATTCAGCGGAGGACATTGTTTTCAGATGTAATAATAAAGACAACAGTCAATTACAGTTAGAAAACTTCGAGGTTTACCAATTCAGGAAGAACAATGTCACAACAGTTATTGTAGAAAAAGTAAATATAAACCAGTAAAAATGTGAATGTAACTGGTCACAAAGCGTGTATCTGCCCTCTTTGTGGTTTAAAAAGCACCGTGTGTCTTAAACCACAGGACAAACTCACGCGGACATAAAGACCGTTGACCTAAATTCTAAACATTCAGAATTCAGAAACTATTTTAATTCTGTTAACTTGCTGCTTGAACAAACAAAGGTGTTGTGCTCTCCATCCTCTGTCTGCTGCTGTGTGTATCCGTCCTTTCTATGGAACACGACTTGTGTTAAACACATCTCTTCATCCTGAGAAACAATACGACAGTAAGAATCATTACTTTACTATTGTGCTGTTGTTTAGAAAGATTTGTGACTTCAATAAATTCTGGATATGTACAATTATGAAGAAATTGCATAAAAGTGAAAAATAAAATGCTGACAAAAATATTAATACAAAAACTGATGTGGGTTACCTGCTTCTGTTTGGTTTGTCTTCTCTGAACCTGAGGCTCTTTATCTGCAAAAATGAATTATTAAGTAGCAGAGTCTTTTTATCAATTTTATTTTGGAAAAAGATCAATAAAAATAGATTTTCCAAATTGACTGGACAAGACGTTTAAAGAAAATATGAGAGAAAAAAACTTGAGGTACAAATTAAGAAAACAGCTGAGACATCACAGCAGGAAACCTACCTGATTTCTGACAGAAGTGGTAAACCAAAATAAAGGAGAGGAGAGAGGAGAGAATAGCGATGGCTGGCGTGAACACCACCAGCCTCCAGGACGCAAACCCACCGCTCGAGCTGCATCCACTGTGGTCACCCATGGAATCTGGAATCAAACACAAATTCATAAACACTTTTCTTTCTGCTTCATCTTTTTTTATCTTATCCTTTAAGAGTCATGGGGGACTGGAGCCAATCCCAGCTGACTGTGCGAAAAGCGGGAGGCCGACATCCAGAGACATTTACACCTACGGTCAATTTAGAATCACCAATTATTAACATTGACTGTGGGAGGAAGCCAGAGCACTCGGGGCTTGAGGACTTGAGCCCTGTGTCAATATTGGGGACTAAAAAATTCAGATACTATACATTGGCCAATATTTACATCAAAAAATTTGGCAATAATTCTCAAGGTGTCGTTCTCAAACCATTAAGACAAAGACATGTAATTGTAGCTTGATATTTTACAGTTTAACCATGAACTTAATCACAAACAATGATAAATACAAATTAAATACAAATGCAACCAAATGTTTACAACTTTAATTCAGAAAACAAGTAGAATTTTTTGGACATATCTTTTTTACAGTGTTTATTCTGTTTATTCCTTGCGCAAAGCTGTTTTCAGGCTTCTCATATTCATTAAAAGACTAAATGAAAAATGTTGCACTTTAAAAAACCCAAACCCTTCAAACTCAAGCAGTCTCTGATTTGTAGCTTTGTCTAATTTCATTAGAATTAATATGATAGAAAAGCTGCTTGCCTAATACATAGCAAAGTCAGACCACAATACATACTCAGCAGGATCCTTGTTGTCACATTGCCGTAACTTCGAAAATATTTGGGGACGATCCTTTCCGTATCCACCACCTTCATCTCCTCATTTCCACAGTAGTAAAGACCCTCATCAGAATCGGTGACGTTAACGATCAGCAGGTCAAAGGAGTTAGAAGTAAAGTTCTTCAAAAACTGGAAATCAACTAAATAATTAGGTTTTGCTTTAAGAACGAGAGTGGGCTGGTTCTCATGAGAACAGTTCCTGTACCACACGATGTAAACGCCAGTGGACAGTTTGCAGTCACAGTAGAGAGTGACGTTGTCTCCTCGTCTGACTGTCACCTCTGACAGCGATCCAGTAATTTCATGGCGACTGCAGGAAACAACTCCTGAATTATAAAAAGAAAAGGTAACAAAACACACAATACCAGTAAAAATGTCAAGGATGTAAAAAATATACATTTCACTTCACGGCAGAGAACGATATAGTTTCATTACAAACAATTACCTAAGAGAACGACGAGAACAATTTGGCGCCCGTCCATGTCTGGAGATGACCGGTGTTGAAAAACAGCCAAATGACGCAACGTGACATCGTACCGCAGATATATAACCTGTACAGACTTTTCCTTTAAAGGCAATGTCCGTGGTGATTGGCTCGTCGAATGGACATTTCTTTTATTGTGCGGTTTCTTTTTTTTCTTTCTTCTTTTTTTCTTGTCTAAGACGATCCCATAACTTAGTCACAAGCATTAAAGTCCAAACTTATAGTGATATTTGAATTTCCTTTGAAGTGAAATGTCTCAACTTTCAGAAAATAATATCATCGATCATACAAATCCTTGTGCCTTAGTGTGTACTTATCTCTTCGGTATCTGACTGAACATATCCCCTCCCTGTATACCTGTCTTCTTCCTGAGGAGGTGAAATCTCCAACACCAAAATTAACTGCTCATTCTATTTCAGTTACACACGAAAAAACCTAAGCACCGCTGACAGATCTGCAAAAATAAAGCATAGATACGAGGACGGATTTACTCTGACCCTGCAGCTCATGCACTGTTTTACTTTGGAGGAGAACAGGAGGTCACATGTTCACAGTGTTTTTTTAGTTTTTTTAACTTCTTTCGAGAAAAATTAAAGTCCAAAAAGAAACAGGAAGCTGCCGGATATCACACACACATTCACAACACATCACAGGAGCCCAACGCATCATTCACAGTGGACTCTGATGCAGAGCTTCTCTTCGTGATAGAGGTCTACAAGATTTGTGTGGTTTTCTGCTGTTGTTGACCTGAAAGTGAATCATTTCACATCCACTGAAAAAACCACAGGACAGGATTCTCACAGTGACAGAAACTATCAACCTCCCGCCTGTAAACTAAATCTAATGCATAGCCACTGTTTCAAGAAGTTGTATTCAAGACCTTAATAAGAACACAATGAATGAATTTTAAGACCTTTGTCAAGTACAACAGATATGAGGGAATATCAGGGTCCCAGAATTACTTCCACTTGCCCGTAATTGAAGATAAGGTGAAGTAGCAGCAGTAGAGAAGAGAATAACACCAAACACCACGTTGTCTCACAAACTACAGGCAGAGACAATAAGTATTCATAGTCTTTCCCACAGGCAAGCCGAGAGTAATTTGGACCCGTTCTGAGTTTTCAGTTCCTCTTGTTTGTAGTTTAATCGTCTTTTACAATACTTCACAAAATACACGACCAACATCAACAAAACTAAAGTCCACAAAGCTGGGAAATATCGTTGAGAAAGAACTACAACACTGAGACATTACAAACTATGCATGGTGCCGAAAACTAAAAAAAAAATTTTTAAAGCACGACGGAAGTAGCATTAAAAGAATGTTAACATATATAAGACCTACCTTAATGTGTTGAAGACCTAGTACGCAATATTTTAACATATTTAAGACATTGAATTCAGATTATTCCATTTTTTTTTACTTGACCGAGTGGAAACCCTGTAGCTAGTGAGAAGTGATACACTGCTTTATACATTATAATACAGCCTGAAGGCTTATGATCTGAATCATATATTATACATATCCACAGAGCTAGGTGACCTACAGGGGATCGACACGCCCAGGCCCTCGACCGGGCCTGTTCTCTGGTTTTGTTCACACATTTTGTGTCGTCAGCACAAATTCTTTTACCGAGGTAGTGAACGTCTGTTTTGTATATTTTTTGTATTTTTGTTTTAAACTGTTCGGATGAAAACAACAAACGGCACCACACCTCTGCTAAGGCCGAACAATCTGACTGTCTTGTTATGCTTGTCGAAATAAATAAGAGAAAAGGAAGTAGTTTCAACAGAAATCGTTTATTTGTCATAAAACAACCTGAAAACCAATGCAGTGTATCTGCTCCAGAGAAATAGACTCAGCACAGTATTATGTGGCTGAAAAAATGCAGAATGTGTCTGTTGTCGTGTTGCTTTGTGTCCTCGTGTCACTTCTGTTTCAACAGCGTCTTGTATAGTCAGATATATATACAGTATATGTGGTGTTTAATTTTTCATAGTTCACACGTGTGGGTGTTTATTCTGTGTGTTGTCACTTCCTGTCCATGGACATGCAGGTTAGGTTGAATGTGAATGTTGACTCTACATTACACTGCTGTTTGTCCACACCGATCAGAGATCACCACCACAGACAGAGGATGAGGCTGTGAGTTTACTGATTTGCTCCAATAGCCTGTAAAGCACACCACTAATAAAGCAGTCAAACTTTGTCTTATGTTGCATCACATCACACTTTACAACCTGCAGGTCTTGATGTCAGAATACGTGCTAAAGTCAGAACTCTGTGTTTTCTTCCTCTTTGGTCTCTGTGTGGTCTGTCGGATTTCCAGTGCAGCGTAACACACGTCTCCATCCTAAAGGGTTTGACATTTGTTAGAATCACGACCGTGTATTGATTTGATACTTTGATGTGTTACAATTCACTGTCAAAGTTTTTTTTTCTACTTTGAACGTCTCATGCATCCGCTCTGTGTTGCATGTGTGGAGCATACAGTGTGAAGCAATTACAATTAATACACTTTATGGTGGATGGCCATGAGTTGCTGCATGTGAAATACCTGATTTCCTCTCATGCGATCACTGGAACTAGATCCTTCCTCGTGGACCTCTGGTTCTTTAGCTGCAAATATTAATATTGTGTCAATTCTTACCAGATAACTGAGAAGACATTTTTTTTTTTTTACATGTGATTAAAATAATTTAACATAAAACAAAAATATTATAATATGGAATTAATCATCAGCAATGTGGAGAACTGAGAAGATGACAGCATGTACCTGTTCTCTTACAGAAGTGATAAACCAGACAAGACGACAGGAGAGAGGAGAGAACGGCGAAAGCTGGACACAGAGAGAAAAGCAGCATCCAGCACGGACCACAGCTTTGTGCAGTCTCACGTTGTTGAGACTCAACTGGTAAAACAAACACACACTTCTACTAATTAGCTCTCGGAGTCCCGGTTTTTCAGTATAATCTCGTAGCACTATCATCAAAAGTGATTTTTTCTTTTGGTGTGTTATATTTTTAGATGCACTTCCATACACACTCTGTATATATGTCATACGATCTGGGCGGCAGAAAACACTGTTTTTGGTGTATCAACCATTCATTTACCTTTTCACTTTTGGCTACCAATATAATAATAATAAACAAATCTTGATATCAATACAACCCTATTCAAAGTTTGTTACTATGTCAGTTTCCAAAAATATGTGGAGCGTTGTGTTCAAAACAGGAATCTATCATCAAATGCACAATGTCAAGACTCACATTCAAATGTAAGATGTCTCTGATTTGTCAGGAACTAACAACCAGGTGATACTAATGCAGCTATTTTTCCAGTTGATGTTGTATGTGCAGCGTATTTTCTTGTTATTTAGGGATTTCTATTGCAAAACACTCAAAGAGAACTCATACCAGGATACTTACATGTTAAAATCCTTCTTGTGACATTGCCATAACTTGTAGGTATATATTTATCCTTCTCTTTCCCATCCTTTGTGTTGACCTGTTCTGTTCCACAGTAGTAGAGACCCTCATCAGAGTCGCTGATGTTCATGATCAGCAGGTCAAAGGATTCAGAGGACTCATTCTTCACTAGGTGGAAACGAGGGAAGGGATGCAGATCGTCTTTGTATTCATGGCTTAGCGGTAATAGTTCAGATGGGTATCTTGTCTTCATAACAAGCGTTGGCTGGTTCACATGAGAACAGTTCCTGTACCACACTATATAAACTCCAGTGGAACTTTTGCAGTCACAATAGAGAGTGGCGTTGCCTCCGTGGCTCACTGTCAGATTCAACACTGATCCATTGATATGAGCTTGACTGCTGGCAACAGCCCCTAACAAGCAAACACAGGTAAAGAAACAAAATTGTAATTTTAATGTTACAGCGTTTTACTCTTCAATCGAACCTTCTTAAAGGAATGAGTGGTTAGGTTTTAAGGTTAAATTTAAAATTTAAAATACAGAAAATCATAATTACCAAGAAAAAGGATGATGAAGACATGCAACTGATCCATCTTTGATCACGATCAGTAAAAGAAAGACACTCTAGTCCAAAGATCTGAACTTGGGTTCATATCCTGTGCAGACTTTTCCGTTAAAGGAAGTGAAGGTGGTGATTGGCTCGTTGAAAGGTTTTTTCTGTTGCTGTTTTCTATTGGTGTGATGCTATGTGATGTTTTGGCCAATGATTGACAAGAATAATTTCCTGCAGGAAAGAGAAAAGAAAGAAACTTTTGGAAACTACCACACTTAACAAAGGTTTTGCAATTTACACTGTATACTACAATTTTACAATATGCAACATCCTGGGTAGAGATGTAAACATTAAAGGCACTTTGTGATACTTCTGCTCCAGTTGTAATTGGAGAGTTTTACATTGAAGTTATAGAACACCTATGTGTCACAGTACGTATAGATCTTTCCTTACAGGTAGATATTAGACTTTTATGCAACTCAACTGCAAATGACAAATGCATTTTGTTGGAATCTTAACTGCAACTGGATTATGTTATATGAATTGAGTGATACTTCTGCTGCAGTTGTAATTGGAGAGTTTTACATTGAATTTATAGAACACCTATGTGTTCTTGGTGCTTCACTGTGGTCATTGATAATGAGTGGAAAACTAAAGACACCTACATCACACTCAACCGCTGATGATGCACGCACTGTGCACACAGAGTGAGTGTGATTTGCTCGCTGAGAGATGCTTTTTGTTGGTTCGAGCACAGACAACAATGTCAGTGAAGTCACATTAAACCTGCAACTACTTTATTTTGAAAATGTACCCGTTACGTCTTAATTGTGACTCTGCTTTGTGTTTTTCTTTTCTTGTGTCTTCCATCTCACCACTAGCATGATTGTGTTGCCATACATGCTGCTTACTTGATATTCTTGATGCAGGTATGCCATTTTTCCTCTGATGCACCCTTTTGAGCCAACAACCGACTTTCTGATCACTTTGAGGATACTGGGACACTAGTTAATCAACACCATGCACATTTTGAAAAGAAGCATGCTAAATGTGTTTGTCTTTTATTCTTCTTTGCAAATCCTTTAGTGATATACACCAATTATATACAGTGAATTATTCTGGTTAACAACTGTTGTGCAATAATGCATTAAACGTGATACCATAAAATAGTGTGCCTTTCGGCATTCAATAAATTTGGTTATCAAAATAAAATAATTAATAATATTAATATTAAATAATTACTTTTAATTAGTTAAAAGTTATAAGACCACCACCCTTCAAGGGAAGGAAAGAATGTAATAATTTGTGATTAAGTCTCACATAAAACTACTAACTACAAATTTGGAACACTGATTAAATTAATAACTATAACCAAAATAACCATGTAGATAGTTAGCTAAATTGAAGGATATAGAGTTCTTGACAGTGTAGAGGTTGGCAAAATTATCTTATGCAACATCAATGAAAAAACATTTGTGAAAGAAAAACATTTATTATGAATATAATGTGCTGTGCTGTTCGAAGTTCCGTGAAGTCGTCTTGCTTGTTTTGTGGCTCCTGCCTTTGTGGTTCTGTTGTGCGGTGCAGCTCAGTTGCTGTTCGAAGTTCTCCGGCAGGACATCGCGTCGCTGCTTGAAGGTTGATAGAGCTTGGATTGCGAGGAGGTTTCCTTGGTGAGATGAGCTGGAAGCTGCACCTCTCCTCCATTGAGGGTTTCGTGGAAAGAGGAATTGGAAAGAGGCTGGACAGCCTTCTCCTCTCGAAGAGGTGCATGGAAAAAGAGAGAAGAGAGGGGAGACCTGGCCTTATATTGGCTTGGTGACCTCATGGGTCATGGGGACTGATGACCAATAGTAGTTGACACTTTGTGTCTCAGTCCCAGTTTTCCACCTCTGTGTGACGTTGAGGCACCGTGGGAGACTGAGTTCTGGAGGCTCTAGTTTTCTCCAGAACAAAGGACATGTGGCCTTAGGCTTTTGACTACACATGTAGGCCGAACTGTAGTTCACAAATACCAGGTCCCAACACAACATAACTGAAGAAGACTTAATGAGGAAGTAAGAATTACACTTCATTTGACTGTGATGGAAATTTGACCTGGTGAGACTTCTGAAATAAAGAGATTCGAGAGTAATAGTCTTTTAAGAGGATTTTATTCATACCAGGAAGGTCAGACAGTCATACAGGTGTGCGATGAGCCTTCTGCAGAGGGAATGAACAAGAAACAGTTGCAGGTATATGCTTTTTATGCAGATACAATGAAGAAATGTGTGTGTGTGTGTGTGAGAACTATGTTAGTTGTGTGTGTGCCTATGTAAACTATGTGTGCAAACTGAGTGAATAGTGAAATCCCGGAAGTAAGACACAAGAAGCACTGCTTTGAATGCCTCAGCGAGGTCTTCAGTGAGGGGGCAAGCATTCTGCAGATATGTGGCTCTGAGTTTCACACAGAGAAATAGTATGCACAAGCAGAGATAATACAAGCTTGGTATATTGGTAAAATTTTCCATTACATGACCAACACTGAACTGGTGCTGCATTTGTTTTATTATCTGAGCTGCCAACAGCACTGTTCAGGGTTTGTAGTGTAGAAATTAAAAGGTTGTCTTTTGAAGTTCTAATTTCCATCATGTCTGTCTATATATAATGCACACACATCTGGAGCCTGTACTCTGAAGAAGGCATTAGCCTGGTGATAATGAGGCTAATGATACCTCAATATGCCTAAAATACACACGTGGATGAGGAAACTTCTGCATGCACATTTATGATGAGTTGTACCACTTGTAGCATCCCCAGCTGAATGATGGTCTGACTCTCTTTTACTGATGGTTCACAATACTTTATTTCCATCTCCATACATGCTGTGATAAGTGTGAACACACATAGAAGGAAAACAAAACAAATATTACTTCCCTTATGTACTCATAAACGGCTTGTATAGTCCTTTAAAGTTGTGATATTATTAACCGACTGTCTTTTAGATTGTCCTTCATAAGGCTTGACTTTAACATGAATTTATACAAACATAAAATCCCTATGAACTTAATAGCTATTTATCTTAACAAAATAACAAACTCTTAATAGAGGGCTGCATATAAACATATTCAACTTAAATAAAATGATTTGTCACTTTATAAACCACATCATATTATCATAAACATAACGACAAATTATTAGTGTGAATGATACACAGTCTCAGTATGAGCATACTTTGCCCCACGTATTGTACAATTAAACACACACACAAAAGTGTCCTTACACTCAGAACAACTGCAAAGGTACGTTTAGAATTCAGTTTATAATAATGACAATAAGAAACGAAATATCCACAAACCTTGTGCCCTCATCAGCCAGGTGCTAAACAACTGAAGGTAATGTTTTTCATTCGACAACGAGTCACACCTGCTATTTTATCGATCATCTTTTGGTTTTCTGAACTACCTTTTCAAAATAAAAGTATACCATTTCTCCAACTGTCAACACCATTTCAAAATAAATGCATCAAATACCAATAGTGCATCTGTTTGGACAAAATTAACGCAGAATTCAGAAATATATATCTATATATCTGTAAAATACATTCTAATGAAAAACAAAATGTTTATTGGGTCATTTACACCACTTGATCCAAGAGGTCCCTCATACAGCAGGGCTCCCTTGTAGTTACTATTAGTGTGATACAGTATTTAATTCCAGGCTGGCAGTTCTTATTTTTAGATATACTGGATGTTGTATGTGCAATATTACATGTTGGATAATAGTTTTCCACTACATAATAGTGTATACTGTAACTATCAGCATTTTAATATGAGAGCACATTGTTAGTACAAGTCTAAGTCTATCCATCTATCTATCTGTCAGTTGGTCAAACAGTTAGATTCACTGTCACTAAAATACAGAAGCAGCTTTGTGTCTGTCCTCAGTTTTGGTCTAAATGTAAATACAGTAACAAATGCATTTAACTATCTGAAATCTTATCTAAATCTTAGAAGTGAGTGAGTATAGTGGCCCTTGCACACAAGCGCAAACAAGCATGCGTGCCTCGTCGCTATTTCACACCAGCAGCCTTTAATTTTCAGTCTAAGGCGTTGTTTAACCAACAAATGTACTTGTGCCCATCTGTAATGGTTTGGTCAGGTGCTTTGTTGATGCATTGTTAACTTGACACAGTGGAAACTGTACCAGCAAAAACCTGCAAGTCAGATAACTTCAAATTTGCTACATAACAAGAAAGAAACCTTTCTGTCTTTGGTAATATTTAGTTTTTATTCTTAAGCACACAAAGAGAATTCAATGGAAGACATTGTTTTCAGATATTATAATAAAGACAACAGTCAATTACAGTTAGAAAAGTTTGAGGTTAACTAATTCAGGAAAGAACAATGTCACAACAGTTATTATAGAAAAGTAAATATAAACCAGTAAATATGTGAATGTAACTGGTCACAAAGCGTGTATCTGCCCTGCTTTGTAGTTTTAAAAAGCAGTGTGTCTTAAACCACAGGACAAACTCACATGAACATAAAGACCGTTGACCTAAATTCCCAAGCATTCAGAATTCAAACTATTTAATTCTGTTAGCTTGCTTTCATACCAAGACAAAAACAAAGGTATGCCTTCTCCATCTGTCTGCTGCTGTAGCTGTATCCGTCCCTTTCTGGAACGACATGTTAAACACATCTCTTCATCCTGAGAAACAATACGACAGTAAGAATCATTACTTTACTATTTTGCTGTTGTTTAGAAAGATTTGTGACTTCAATAAATTCTGGATATATTACAGTGTGAAGAAATTGCATAAAATGAAAAAATAAAATACTGACAAAATATTGATACAAAAACTGATGTGGGTTACCTGCTTCTGTTTGAACTTTTGTCTTCTCTGAACTAGGGCTCTTTATCTGCAAAAATGAATTTAGTAAGTAGCAGGTCTTTTTATCAATTTTATTTGGGAAAAGATCACTAAAAATAATTTTTCCAAATCGACTGGACAAGATGTTTAAAGAAAATATGAGAGGAAATATGCTTGTGATGAGAAGAAAAAAACTTTTCTGCTGAGACATCAGAGCAGAAACTACTGATTTCTGACCAGAGGTAGTAGAAGCAAAATAAAAAGGAGGAGAGAGGAGAGAATAGTGGCTGCGTGAACACCACCAGCCTCAGGGGCTAGCAAACCCACCGCTCGAGCTGCATCCACTGTGGTCACCCATGGAATCTGGAATCAAACACAAATTCATAAACACTTTTCTTTCTGCTTCATCTTTTTTTATCTTATCCTTTAAGAGTCATGGGGGACTGGAGCCAATCCCAGCTGACTGTGCGAAAAGCGGGAGGCCGACATCCAGAGACAAACAACCATTAACAAATCTCTAATCTTATCAAAAGTGATTTTTTTTTTGGTGTGTTATATTTTTAGATGCACTTCCATACACACTCTGTATATATATGTCATACGATCTGGGCGGCAGAAAACACTGTTTTTGGTGTATCAACCATTCATTTACCTTTTCACTTTTGGCTACCAATATAATAATAATAAACAAATCTTGATATCAATACAACCCTATTCAAAGTTTGTTACTATGTCAGTTTCCAACAATATGTGGAACGTTGTGTTCAAAACAGGAATCTATCATCAAATGCACAATGTCAAGACTCACATTCAAAAGTAAGATGTCTCTGGTTGTGGGAACTAACAACAGGTGATACTAATGCAGCTATTTTCCAGTTGATGTTGTATGTGCCGTATTATTTTCTTGTTATTTAGGGATTTCTATTGCAAAACACTCAAAGAGAACTCATACCAGGATACTTACACGTTAAAATCATTCTTGTGACATTGCCATAACTTTTACGTATATAGTTATCCTTCTCTTTCCCATCCTTTGTGTTGACCTGTTCTGTTCCACAGTAGTAGAGACCCTCATCAGAGTCGCTGATGTTCGTGATCAGCAGGTCATAGGATTCAGAGGACTCATTCTTCACCAGGTGAAAACGAGGGAAGGGATGCAGATTGTCTTTGTATTTATGGTTTAGCGGTAATAGTTCAGCTTGGTATCTTGTCTTCATAACAAGCGTTGGCTGGTTCACATGAGAACAGTTCCTGTACCACACTATATAAACTCCACTGGAACTTTTGCAGTCACAATAGAGAGTGGCGTTGCCTCCGTGGCTCACTGTCAGATTCAACACTGATCCATTGATATGAGCTTGACTGCTGGCAACAGCCCCTAACAAGCAAACACAGGTAAAGACACAAAATTGTAATTTTAATGTTACAGCGTTTTACTCTACAATCGAACCTTCTTAAAGGAACGAGTGGTTAAGTTTTAAGGTTAAATTTCAAATTTAAAAGACAGAAAATCATAATTACCTACAAGAAGGATGATGAAGACATGCAACTGATCCATCTTTGATCCACGATCAAAGTAAAAGAAGAGACACTCTGGTCAAGATCTGAACTTGGTTCATATCCTGTGAACTTTTCCGTTAAAGGAAATGAAGGTGAGTGATTAGCTCGTTGAAGGTTTTTCTGTTGCTGTTTTTCTATTGGGGTGATGCTGTGATGTTTATTGTGGTCAGCAGAATAATTTCCTGCAGGAATGAGAAAAGAAAAGAAACTTTGGAAACTACCACATAACAGGTTTTGCAATTTACATATACTACAATTTTACAATATACAACATCCTGGTAGAGATGTAAACATTAAAGGCACTTTGTGATACTTCTGCTCCAGTTGTAATTGGAGAGTTTTACATTGAAGTTATAGAACACCTATGTGTCACAGTACGTATAGATCTTTCCTTACAGGTAGATATTAGACTTTTATGCAACTCAACTGCAAATGACAAATGCATTTTGTTGGAATCTTAACTGCAACTGGATTATGTTATATGAATTGAGTGCATGTTGTCACTTTGTGTGTTGGGCAATATGAAAATATGTTGATACTGAACATATAAATGTTCAAATTCTATTTATTTTCAGCCAAAAAACAGATGTAGACAGCAAACAGCATTACTGAATCTTTTTCTGATCTTGTTCAGGCACTCATGATCTTAGGCTGGTTTAATACAGAAAAAGTTCACAGTGATGTCACACGAATTGTGTTAAAAACTGGAACAAAAATCTTTCCCTTTTTAAAAAGTTTAATAATGTAGTAAAGTGGATATTATACTGCAAGATTAGTGTTTTGGGTGAAAAACAAATGGGTTCAACTAACATTTAATCATTTAACATGGTGCATGAAAGCTTACAGTAGGAGTTTTTTGCATGAGAATATGCTTAAGTTCCCAGCTTTGAATCTTATAGTTTACTCCTAAATTGTGGCTGTACAATAAAAATAGAGTCAAGTTCTCAATCATAGACTGTATGTTCATTTCAAAATTAAATTATTTAACATAACAATCATCAAGGAACAGATCAATTTTCCAACTGCCTTCTAAGAACCTAGTTGGATGTAAGACTGATCGATGCAAATATGGACTGGATAATAAAATTATTTTCAAAAGAGGACACGGTCAACCTTCTTAAAGGGATAGTTCACCAAGAAATGAAAATGCCCTCATTATCTACTCACCCCAATGCTGATGGAGGGGTGGGTGAAGTGTTTGAGTCCACAAAACACTTTAGGAGTTTCAGGGGTAAACAGTTTAGCTGATTAGTGACCTATCTCCAAGATGTAATAAAACAGAAAAAACACAACATGCCTCCATATGCTCGTGTGGTGTCATCCAAGTGTTTACAAAAGCCCCGACATTCATATGACCATTTCCGAAACGTGGTCATTAACATCGTGTTTTCAGCCTAAAAGTCCACCAGAAGTGGCTAAGCTAGCGGACAGTAGCATTTCCGACAGTCCCTGAATGCACCTCATTGGAAGATAGAGGACATTTAGGCTAAAAACACGTTTTGAGTCGAATTTGAATGTTGGGGCTTGCAGACACTTCGATGAAACCACAGGAGCAGTATGGAGGCATGTTGTGGTTTTTCTGTTGTTTAACCACGTCTGAAGAAGGACTCACCATTGACTTCAATAGTATTGGATTCTGCTCTAACAAAGTTTACCCCTGAGACTCCAGAAATATTTTGTGTGCTCTAACACTTCACTTCACAGGAAACAGGAAGCTGCTGGATATCACACACACATTCACAACACATCACAGGAGCCCAACGCATCATTCACAGTGGACTCTGATGCAGAGCTTCTCTTCGTGATAGAGGTCTACAAGATTTGTGTGGTTTTCTGCTGTTGTTGACCTGAAAGTGAATCATTTCACATCCAATGAAAAAACCACAGGACAGGATTCTCACAGTGACAGAAACTATCAACCTCCCGCCTGTAAACTAAATCTAATGCATAGCCACTGTTTCAAGAAGTTGTATTCAAGACCTTAAGAACACAATGAATGAATTTTGAGCCTTTGTCAAGTACAACAGATATGAGGGAATATCAGGGTCCCAAATTACTTCACGTGCGTAATTGAAGATAAGGTGAAGTAGCAGCAGTAGAGAGAATAACACCGACACCACGTTGTCTCTGGAAAGAGCTGTGAGCCCGAGACAATAAGTGTTCATAGTCTTTCCCACAGACAAACCGAGTAATTTGAACCCGTTCTGGAGTTTTCAGTTCCTCTTGTTTGAAGTTTAATCTTCTTTACCAATGCTTCCAAAATACACGACCAACATCAACAAAACTAAAGTCTACAAAGCTAGGAAATATCATTGAGAAAACTATAACACTGAGACATTACAAACTATGCATGGCGCTGAAAACTAAAAAAAAGAATTTTTTTAAAAACACGTGAGCATTAAAAGAATGTTAACATATATAAGACCTACCTTAATGTGTTGAAGACCTAGTATGCAATATTTTAACATATTTAAGACATTGAATTCAGATTATTCCTTTTTTTTTACTTGACCAGTGAAACCTGTAGCTAGTGAGAATGATACACTGCTTTATACATTATAATACAGCCTGAAACATGATCTGAATCATATATTATACATATCCACAGAGCTAGGTGACCTGCAAGGGATGCGACCGCTTGGGCCTGCGGCGGGCCTGTTCTCTGGTTTTGTTCACATTTTGTGTCGTCAGCACAAATTCTTTTACCGAGGTAGTGAACGTCTGTTTTGTATATTTTTGTATTTTGTTTTAAACTGTTAGGATGAAAGCAACAAGCGGCACCACACCTCTGCTGGGCCGAACAATCCTGACTGTGCTTATTATGCTTGTCAAAATAAATAAGAAAGGAAGTAGTTTCAACAGAAATCGTTTGTTGTCATAAAACAAACACAGAAAACCAATGCAGTATATCTGCTCCAGAGAAATAGACTCAACTACAGTATTATAACTGTGGCTGAAAAAATGCAAGTGTGTCTGTTGTCATGTTGCTTTGTGTCCTGCGATGTCACTTCTGTTTCACAGCGTCTTGTATAGTCAGATATATATACAGTATATGTAGTGTTTAATTTTTCATAGTTCACACGTGTGAGTGTTTATTCTGTGTGTTGTCACTTCCACTGTCCATGGACATGCAGGTTAGGTTGAATGTGAATGTTGACTTTACATTACACTGCTGTTTGTCCACACCGATCAGAGATCACCACCACAGACAGAGGATGAGGCTGTGAGTTTACTGATTTGTCAATGGCCTGTAAAGCCGCACCACTGCAACAAAGCAGTCAAACTTTGTCTTATGTTGCATCACATCACCTTTACAACCTGCAGGTCTTGATGTCCAGAATACGTGCTAAAATTACAGAGAACTCTGTGTTTTCTTCCTCATGGTCTCTGTGTGGTCTGCTTCGGATTTCCAGTGCAGCGTAACACCCGTCTCTCCATCTAAAGGGTTTGACATTTGTTAGAATCACGCGACCATTGTTGATTTGATACTTTGATGTGTTACAATTCACTGTCAAAAGTTTTCTCTACTTTGAACGTCTATTACATCCGCTCCATGTTGTGAACATACAGTGTGAAGCAATTTAATTAATACGCATTTATGGTGGATGGCCATGAGTTGCTGCATGTGAAATACCTGATTTCCTCTCATGCGATCACTGGAACTAGATCCTTCCTCGTGGACCTCTGGTTCTTTAGCTGCAAATATTAATATTGTGTCAATTCTTACCAGATAACTGAGAAGACATTTTTAAAATTTTTTACATGTGATTAAAATAATTTAACACTGAAAACAAAAATATTATAATATGGAATTAATCATGTGTGTGGAGAACTGAGAAGATGACAGCATGTACCTGTTCTCTTACAAGTGATAAACCAGACAAGACGACAGGAGAGAGGAAGAGAACAGCGAAAGCTGGACACAGAGAAAAGCAGCATCCAGCACGGACCACGGCTGTGCAGTCTCACGTTGTTGAGACTCCAGCTGTAGAAACAAACACACACTTCTACTAATTAGCGGCTCTCGGAGTCGGTTTTCAGTATAATCTAAGTAGCACTATCATCAAAGTGATTTTTTCTTTTGGTGTGTTATATTTTAGATGCACTTCCCATACACTCTGTATATATGTCATACGATCTGGGCGGCAGAAAACACTGTTTTGGTGTATCAACCATTCATTTACGCACACTTTTGGCTGTGTAATATAATAAACAAATCTTGATATCAATACAACCCTATTCAAAGTTTATTCACTATATCAGTTTCAAAATATGTGAGCGTTGTGTTCAAACAGGAATCTATCATCAAATGCACAATGTCAAGACTCACATTCAAATGTAAGATGTCTCTGATTTGTCGGAACTAACAACCAGGTGATACTAATGCAGCTATTTTCAGTTGATGTTGTATGTGCAAGCGCTATTTTCTTTTCTTGTTATTTAGGATTTCTATTGCAAAACACTCAAAGAGAACTCATACCAGGATACTTACATGTTAAATCCTTCTTGTGACATTGCCATAACTTGTAGGTATATATTTATCCTTCTCTTTCCCATCCTTTGTGTTCTGTTCTGTTACAGTAGTAGAGACCCTCATCAGAGTCGCTGATGTTCATGATCAGCAGGTCAAAGGATTCAGAGGACTCATTTTTCACTAGGTGGAAACGAGGGAAGGGATGCAGATCGTCTTTGTATTTATGGCTTAGCGGTAATAGTTCAGATGGGTATCTTGTCTTCATAACAAGCGTTGGCTGGTTCACATGAGAACAGTTCCTGTACCACACTATATATACTCCAGTGGAACCTTTGCAGTCACAATAGAGAGTGGCGTTGCCTCCGTGGCTCACTGTCAGATTCAACACTGATCCATTGATATGAGCTTGACTGCTGGCAACAGCCCCTAACAAGCAAACACAGGTAAAGACACAAAATTGTAATGTTAATGTTACAGCGTTTTACTCTTCAATCGAACCTTCTTAAAGGAATGAGTGGTTAGGTTTTAAGGTTAAATTTAAAATTTAAAATGCAATCATAATTACCAAGAAAAGGATGATGAAGAACATGCAACTGATCCATCTTTGATCACGATCAGTAAAAGAAAGACACTCTAGTCCAAAGATCTGAACTTGGGTTCATATCCTGTGCAGACTTTTCCGTTAAAGGAAGTGAAGGTGGTGATTGGCTCGTTGAAAGGTTTTTTCTGTTGCTGTTTTCTATTGGTGTGATGCTATGTGATGTTTTGGCCAATGATTGACAAGAATAATTTCCTGCAGGAAAGAGAAAAGAAAGAAACTTTTGGAAACTACCACACTTAACAAAGGTTTTGCAATTTACACTGTATACTACAATTTTACAATATGCAACATCCTGGGTAGAATGTAAACATTAAAGGCACTGTGATACTTCTGCTCAGTTGTAATTGGAGAGTTTACATTGAAGTTATAGAACACCTATGTGTCACAGGTAAGCCCATAGAATCTTTCCTTACAGGTAGATATTAGACTTTTATGCAACTCAACTGCAAACCCAACCAAATGCATTTTGTTGGAATCTTAACTGCAACTGGATTATGTTATATGAATTGAAATTGCATGTTGTCACTTTGTGTGTTGGAGCAGCTGTAAATATGTTGATACTGAACATATAAATGTTCAAATTCTATTTATTTTCAGCCAAAAAACAGATGTAGACAGCAAACAGCATTACTGAATCTTTTTCTGATCTTGTTCAGGCACTCATGATCTTAGGCTGGTTTAATACAGAAAAAGTTCACAGTGATGTCACACGAATTGTGTTAAAAACTGGAACAAAAATCTTTCCCTTTTTAAAAAGTTTAATAATGCAGTAAAGTGGATATTGTACTGCAAGATTAGTGTTTTGGGTGAAAAACAAATAGGTTAAACTAACATTTAATCATTTAATATGGTGCATGAAAGCTTACAGTAGGAGTTTTGCATAGTCAGAATATGCTTAAGGTCCCCAGCTTTGAATCTTATAGTTTACTCCTAAATTGTGGCTGTACAATAAAAATAGAGTCAAGCTCGTCAAGAATTCAGAATTATTTAACAAAACTTCATCCAAGGAACAGATCAATATTCCAACTGCCTTCTAAGAACCTAGTTGGCTGTAAGACTAATTTCTGATCGATGCAAATATGGACTGGATAATAAAATTCTTTTCAAAACAGGACACGGTCAACCTTCTTAAAGGGATAGTTCACCAAGAAATGAAAATGCACTCATTATCTACTCACCCCAATGCTGATGGAGGGGTGGGTGAAGTGTTTGAGTCCACAAAACACTTTTGGAATTTCAGGGGTAAACAGTTTAGCTGATTAGTGACCTATCTTCAGATGTAATAAAACAACAGAAAAAACACAACATGCCTCCATACTGCTCATGTGGTGTCAGACACTTGGATGACACCACAGGAGCAGTATGGAGGCATGTTGTGGTTTTTCTGTTGTTTAACTACGTCTGAAGAAGGACTCACCATTGACTTCAATAGTATTGGATTCTGCTCTAGCAAAGTTTACCCCTGAGACTCCAGAAGTATTTTGTGTGCTCAAACACTTCACCCATCCCTCCATAGGCATAGTGGTCAGTAGATTATGAGTGCATTTTTATTTTTGGATGATCTGTCCCTTTAAGGGGCTGTTTGTCATTGTGGGTTTCCTGTGGCCCTGATCACATGGGCTACACATTGTGGTTGTGGTGAAGTTCAACGTCAATGTGTGTTGTTTTAAGTTCTTGAAGTAGCCAAAGTCATCAATAAGAGCCACCAAACTACATCCTGATATCACTGATGCAAAAAGAGAAACTCTTTCTTCTGTTGAGACACTGGTTACACTGCTAGCTTCACAAACTTCTAAATACTGAATACTAAATGTATTTATTCAAACATTCATAAAATACAATAATATCAACTAACGAACCAATCTTGGATAAGATGATGGACGATGGATGGATGGATGGATGGATGGATGGATGGATGGATGGATGGATGGACGATGGATGGATGGATGGATGGATGGATGGATGGATGGATGGATGGATGGATGGATGGATGGATGGATGGATGGATGGATGGATTTTCCCAAAAGGCATATCAACTGTGTAGATTCTTGGTCACTGAAGTAATGGCATACTGAGGCATTTCCTTTGACTTTGTGCTTCTACAAATCCCCATTGACCAAGAGGAGTAAGAAACTGTACAGGACTATTTGATCAAATTGACTTACTTACTAAATTTACTTTGCTGAAAAAGTAAAATGTAATCTCCGGTTTTAGAGTCAGTGCCTTTAATCTTGTAATCTGGTGTATGACAGATTTCAACAGGGTTTCTTTGCATAGTCAGAATATATTTCAGGTCATTCCTCAGCTTTGGAACTTTCAATTTAGTCTCTCTAAACTGTGGCTGTGAAGAGAGTCAATCATAAGGTCAGCAGACTAACACACTGATTCATCAACAGCTTTCTCAGAACTACATTGGCTTGCAAAGAGAAAACAGGGATAATTGAGCTGACCAATGTAAAGGTGGCTGCGATAAGTTATGCAGTGTTTGTTTGTAAACGTTATTCTGTTGTTTGTAGTTTAATGTGGTTTTGTGTTTGTGTTGTGAGTTTGTATTTGACCTTTGCATATTTATTCAGACAGGAAGATAAATACTATGGGCATTTATAAGACTTACAGCACTTATGTGTTTTGTTTAGTTTGACTGAAATTTTCAAAATAAAAGTAGTTGCAGGTTTAATGTGACTTCACTGACATTGTTGTCTGTGCTCGAACCAACAAAAAGCATCTCTCAGCGAGCAAATCACACTCACTCTGTGTGCACAGTGCCTGCGTCATCTGCGGTTGAGTGTGATGTAGGTGTCTTTAGTTTTCCACTCATTATCAATGACCACAGTGAAGCACCAAGATCTTAAGCAGGTCACTGACATGGAGTTTCAACTGGTTTAAGTGCACAGCTCTGCAGGGGCTGTTTGTCTCTGTGGGTTTCCTGTGAGCCTGATCTCACACACTTGATCATGCATCCGTGCTTATAGCTATTATAAGAAAAAAGATACAAAATAGAAATAAGAACAACGTGTACACCGTGAAGACTGAGATTATATAATTTCTAGTTTGTGAATATTTGATAAAAGAGTTACCTGGCCAAACTGTCATCAAAATAATTACAGCTGTTGTCATAAAGTAGGTTCAGTGTTGTGCTTGGTGAATCGTTTCATGTCAAAGATAAAATCTTGACCTCAGTCTCAGCTGAAATGCCCCAAGAATATATCTACAACAATAGTTTGGTGCATCTTTACCTCAGTATCCAGGGGCCTTTAAAGTGAGTTATCCAGCTATCATCGGGTTTATCTCAGGTTTTACTGGCCCAACTTTCACACTCTTAGATCACCATGGCAACATGAGCTGCAGCGCTAAGCTGCTGTGAAGCAAGTTCACCTCAGAGGACCAGATCAAAAAGATGTTGACCACTGACCAATCAGGTCACTGGGAAACTTAGTTATTACTTCTAAAGGATCCTGAACTTATACAATAACTATTTGGCTGTTGTAGGTTTCCATGTGTCATTGTGTTTTTTTAATTGATTCTGAAAAATATATAGACAGTTACATATATAACAACATAATGACTATGGTTGTTTATGAGAACCCTTGGATTCAACCTATAGAGGCACACCAGTAGCAGGCTTACCCGTTTAAACCTCCGTCTGGGATGGGGGGGGGGTCTCCAATGAGCCCATATGCACCTGCAACATGAAAAGTGTGTGTTGGGCATTGAAGAGACATATTTGCTAATCCAACAACATATGTGAAGTTCTTTAAGTGCTCAAAGGAAGCTACTTTTTGACATTATGGGCAAAGTCCACCTGCTGAAGATCATGTGATACAACACACTGCAGTGAGATTGTTTTGTCGAATGAAACAACAGCATTCAGATTTCCACAATGAATTAGAAAAGAAGCATGCTAAATGTGTTTGTCTTTTATTCTTCTTTGCAAATCCTTTAGTGATATACACCGATTATATACAGTGAATTATTCTGGTTAACAACTGTTGTGCAATAATGCATTAAACGTGACACCATAAAATATTGTGCCTTTCGGCATTCAATAAATTTGGTTATCAAAATAAAATAATTAATAATATTAATATTAAATAATAACTTTAATTGATTAAAGGTACCTCGGGGCACCACCCTTCAAAGGAAGGAAAAAGATAGCCAATTTATTGATTAAGTCTCATAAAAGTACTAACTACAAATTTGGAACACTGATTAAATTAATAACTATAACCAAAATAACCATATAGATAGTTAGCTAAGTTGAAGGATATAGAGTTCTTGACAGTGTAGAGGTTGGCAAAATTATCTTATGCAACATCAATGAAAAAACATTTGTGAAAGAAAAACATTTATTATGAATATAATGTGCTGTGCTGTTCGAAGTTCTGTGAAGTCGTCTTGCTTTTTTTTGTGGCTCCTGCGTTTGTGGTTCTGTTGTGCGGTGCAGCTCAGTTGCTGTTCGAAGTTCTCCGGCAGGACATCGCGTCGCTGCTTGAAGGTTGATAGAGCTTGGATTGCGAGCAGTTTTCCTTGGTGAGATGAGCTGGAAGCTGCACCTCTCCTCCATTGAGGGTTTCGTGGAAAGAGGAATTGGAAAGAGGCTGGACAGCCTTCTCCTCTCGAAGAGGTGCATGGAAAAAGAGAGAAGAGAGGGGAGACCTGGCCTTATATTGGCTTGGTGACCTCATAGGTCATGGGGCCCAGAGTGACCAATAGTGGTTGACACTTGTGTCTCCGGTCGGTTTTCACACCTCTGTGTGACGTTGAGGCACCGTGGGAGACTGAGTTCTGGAGGCTCTAGTTTTCTCCAGAACAAAGGACATGCGGCCTTAGGCTTTTGACTACACATGTAGGCCGAACTGTAGTTCACAAATACCAGGTCCCAACACAACATAACTGAAGAAGACTTAATGAGGAAGTAAGAATTACACTTCATTTGACTGTGATGGAAATTTGACCTGGTGAGACTTCTGAAATAAAGAGATTCGAGAGTAATAGTCTTTTAAGAGGATTTTATTCCTTGCAAGGAAGGTCAGACAGTCATACAGTGTGCGATGAGCCTTCTGCAGAGGGAATGAACAAGAAACAGTTGCAGGTATATGCTTTTTATGCAGATACAATGAAGAAATGTGTGTGTGTGTGTGTGAGAACTATGTTAGTTGTGTGTGTGCCTATGTAAACTATGTGTGCAAACTGAGTGAATAGTGAAATCCCAGGAGATAAGACACAAACACCTGCTGATGGCCTCCTCGAGGTCTTGGTGGGGAAGACAAGCATTCTGCAGATATGTGGCTCTGAGTTTCACACAGAGAAATAGTATGCACAAGCAGAGATAATACAAGCTTGGTATATTGGTAAAATTTTCCATTACATGACCAACACTGAACTGGTGCTGCATTTGTTTTATTATCTGAGCTGCCAATAGCACTGTTCAGGGTTTGTAGTGTAGAAATTAAAAGGTTGTCTTTTGAAGTTCTAATTTCCATCATGTCTGTCTATATATAATGCACACACATCTGGAGCCTGTACTCTGAAGAAGGCATTAGCCTGGTGATAATGAGGCTAATGATACCTCAATATGCCTAAAATACACACGTGGATGAGGAAACTTCTGCATGCACATTTATGATGAGTTGTACCACTTGTAGCATCCCCAGCTGAATGATGGTCTGACTCTCTTTTACTGATGGTTCACAATACTTTATTTCCATCTCCATACATGCTGTGATAAGTGTGAACACACATAGAAGGAAAACAAAACAAATATTACTTCCCTGTGTACTCATAAACATGTATAGTCCTTCAGGTTAACGATATTATTAACCGACTGTCTTGCCAGATTGTCCTTCATGAAACTGACTTTAACATGAATTTATACAAACACTAAAATCCTATGAACTTAATAGCTATTTATCTTTAACAAAATAACAAACTCTTAATAGAGGGCTGCATATAAACAAATTCAACTTAAATAAAATGATTTGTCACTTTATAAACCACATCATATTATCATAAACATAACGACAAATTATTAGTGTGAATGATACACAGTCTCAGTATGAGCATACTTTGCCCCACGTATTGTACAATTAAACACACACACAAAAGTGTCCTTACACTTAGAACAACTGCAAAGGTACGTTTAGAATTCAGTTTATAATAATGACAATAAGAAACGAAATATCCACAAACCTTGTGCCCTCATCAGCCAGGTGCTAAACAACTGAAGGTAATGTTTCATTCGACAACTAGTCCCACTACCTGCTATTTTGCTCAGTCATCTTTTGGTTTTCTGAACTACCTTTTCAAAATAAAAGAAGTATACCATTTCTCAACTGTCTCAACACCATTTCAAAATAAATGCATCAAATACCAATAGTGCATCTGTTTGGACAAAATTAACAGAATTCAAGAAATATATATCTATATATCTGTAAAATACATTCTAATGAAAACAAAATGTTTGTTGGGTCATTTACCATGATCAAGAGGTCCCTCATACATGGGAGCTCCTTGTAGTACTATTAGTGTGATACAGTATTTAATTCAGGCTGGCAGTTCTTATTTTTAGATATACTGGATGTTGTATGTGCAATATTACATGTTGGACAATAGTTTTTCCACTACATAATAGTGTATACTGTAACTATAACGATTTTAATATGAGCACATTGTTAGTACAAGTCACAAGTCTATCCATCACTCTATCTGTCAGTTGGTCAAACAGTTAGATTCACTGTCACTAAAATACAAAAGCAGCTTTGTGTCTGTCCACAGTTTTTAATTCTAAATGTAAATACAGTAACAAATGGTACAACTTATCTGAAATCTTATCTAAATCTTAGAAGTGAGTGGTATGGTAAGCCCTTTTGCACTGGCCATAAATCAAGCATGATGTGTGAAATGGCTATTTTCACACCAGCGTAGCTTAAATTTTTCCAGTCTAAAGAGGCGTTGTTTAACCAACAAATGTACTTGTGCCCATCTATGTGGTTTGGTCAGGTGCTTTGTTGGTGGGATTTGATAACTTGACACAGTGAAACTGTTACCAACAAAAACCTGCAAGTCAGATAACTTCAAATTTGCTACATAACAAGAAAAACATTTTACTGTCTTTGGTAATATGTTGTTTTTATTTCATAAAGCACACAAAAAGAGAATTCAGCGGAAGACATTGTTTTCGAATGTTATAATAAAACAACAGTCAATTACAGTTAGAAAAGTTTGAGTTAACTAATTCAGGAAAGAACAATGTCACAACTAACAGTTATGATAGAAAAAGTAAATATAAACCAGTAAATATGTGAATGTAATTGGTCACAAAGCATTAGTATCTAACCTCTTTGTGGTTTAAAAGCACTATTTGTGTAAGCCACAGGACAAACTCAACGCGAACATAGAAGACCGTTGACCCTAAAATTCTAAACATTCAGAATTCCAGAAACTATTTTAATTCTGTTAACTTGCTGCTTCAGACAAACAAAGGTGTTGTGCTCTCCATCCTCTGTCTGCTGCTGTATTATCCGTCCTTTCTATGGAACCGACTTGTGTTAAACACATCTCTTCATCCTGAGAAACAATACGACAGTTAAGAATCATTACTACTATTTTGCTGTTGTTTAGAAGATTTGTGACTTCAATAAATTCTGGATATGTACAATTATGAAGAAATTGCATAAAAGTGAAAAATAAAATGCTGACAAAAATATTAATACAAAAACTGATGTGGGTTACCTGCTTCTGTTTGGTTTGTCTTCTCTGAACCTGAGGCTCTTTATCTGCAAAAATGAATTATTAAGTAGCAGAGTCTTTTTATCAATTTTATTTTGGAAAAAGATCAATAAAAATAGATTTTCCAAATCGACTGGACAAGATGTTTAAAGAAAATATGAGAGGAAATATGTGATGAGAAGAGAAAAAAACTTTTCTGCTGAGACATCACAGCAGGAAACCTACCTGATTTCTGACAGAAGTGGTAAACCAAAATAAAGGAGAGGAGAGAGGAGAGAATAGCGATGGCTGGCGTGAACACCACCAGCCTCCAGGACGCAAACCCACCGCTCGAGCTGCATCCACTGTGGTCACCCATGGAATCTGGAATCAAACACAAATTCATAAACACTTTTCTTTCTGCTTCATCTTTTTTTATCTTATCCTTTAAGAGTCATGGGGGACTGGAGCCAATCCCAGCTGACTGTGCGAAAAGCGGGAGGCCGACATCCAGAGACAAACAACCATTAACAAATCTCTAATCTTATCAAAAGTGATTTTTTTTTTGGTGTGTTATATTTTTAGATGCACTTCCATACACACTCTGTATATATATGTCATACGATCTGGGCGGCAGAAAACACTGTTTTTGGTGTATCAACCATTCATTTACCTTTTCACTTTTGGCTACCAATATAATAATAATAAACAAATCTTGATATCAATACAACTATTCCAAAGTTTTGTTACTATGTCGGTTCCAGCAATATGTGAACGTTATTGTTCAAAACAAGGAATCTATCATCAAATGCACAATGTCCAAGACTCACACATTCAAAAGTAAGATGTCTCTGATTTGTCAGGAACTAACAACCAGGTGATACTAATGCAGCTATTTTTCGGGTTGATGTTGTATGTGCAGCGTATTTTTCTTGTTATTTAGAGTTTCTATTGCAAGGAAACACTCAAAGAGAACTCATACCAGGATACTTACACGTTAAATCATTCTTGTGACATTGCCATAGCACTAAGTATATAGTTATCCTTCTCTTTCCCATCCTTTGTGTTGACCTGTTCTATTCCTGATAGTAGAGACCCTCATCAGAGTCGCTGATGTTAAGTGATCAACGAGTCATAGGATTCAGAGGACTCATTCTTCACCAGGTGAAAACAGGAAGGGATGCAGATTGTCTTTGTATTTTATGGTTTTGGCAGTAATAGTTCAGCTTGGTATCTTGTCTTCATAACAAGCGTTGGCTGGTTCACATGAACAGTTCCTGTACCACACTATATAAACTCCACTGGAACTTTTGCAGTCACAATAGAGTGAGCGTTGCCTCCGTGGCTCACTGTCAGATTCAACACTGATCCATTGATATAGGCTTGACTGCTGGCAACGGCCTAACAAGCAAACACAGGTAGAACCCACCCAAAATTGTAATTTTAATGTGCAGCGTTTTACTCTACAATCGAACCTTCCTTGAGAGCAGTGGTTAAGTTTAAGGTTAAATTTCAAATTTAAAGACGAAAATCATAATTACCTGCAAGAAGGGATGATGAAGACATGCTGATCATCTTTGATCACGATCCAAGTGTTAAAAGAACCTCTAGTCAAAGATCTGAACTTGGGTTCATATCTGTGCAGACTTTTCCGTTAAAGAAATGAAGGTGGTGATTGGCTCGTTAAGAGTTTCTGTTGCTGTTTTCTATTGGGGTGATGCTATGTGATGTTTTGGCCAATGATTGGTAAAGAATAATTTCCTGCAGGAATAGAAAAGAAGAAACTTTTGGGAAGCACACACTTAACAAAGGTTTTGCAATTTACACTGTATACTACAATTTTACAATATGCAACATCCTGGGTAGAGATGTAAACATTAAAGGCACTTTGTGATACTTCTGCTCCAGTTGTAATTGGAGAGTTTTACATTGAAGTTATAGAACACTTATGTGTCACAGTACGTATAGATCTTTCCTTACAGGTAGATATTAGACTTTTATGCAACTCAACTGCAAATGACAAATGCATTTTGTTTGGAATCTGCTACAACTGGATTATGTTATATGAATTGAGTGTGTCATTGTGCTTTAATGTTTTGGAGCAATATGAAAATATGTTGATACTGAACATATAATTGTTCAAATTCTATTTATTTTCAGCCAAAAAACAGATGTAGACAGCAAACAGCATTACTGAATCTTTTTCTGATCTTGTTCAGGCACTCATGATCTTAGGCTGGTTTAATACAGAAAAAGTTCACAGTGATGTCACACGAATTGTGTTAAAAACTGGAACAAAAATCTTTCCCTTTTTAAAAAGTTTAATAATGTAGTAAAGTGGATATTATACTGCAAGATTAGTGTTTTAGGTGAAAAACAAATGGGTTAAACTAACTTTTAATCATTTAACATGGTGCATGAAAGCTTACAGTAGGAGTTTTTTTTGCATGGTCAGAATATGCTTAAGTTCCCCAGCGTTGAATCTTATAGTTTACTCCTAAATTGTGGCTGTACAATAAAAATAGAGTCAAGTTCATCAATCACTGAACTGTATCGCCTTCATTTCAAAATTAGAATTATTTAACATAACGTCATCCAAGGAACAGATCAATATTCCAACTGCCTTCTAAGAACCTAGTTGGATGTAAGACTGATTTCTGATCAATGCAAATATGGACTGGATAATAAAATTATTTTCAAAACAGGACACGGTCAACCTTCTTAAAGGGATAGTTCACCAAGAAATGAAAATGCCCTCATTATCTACTCACCCCAATGCTGATGGAGGGGTGGGTGAAGTGTTTGAGTCCACAAAACACTTTTGGAGTTTCAGGGGTAAACAGTTTAGCTGATTAGTTACCTATCTCCAGATGTAATAAAACAACAGAAAAAACACAACATGCCTCCATACTGCTCGTGTGGTGTCATCCAAGTGTTTGCAAGCCCCGACATTCATATTCGACTCGAAACGTGGTCATTAACATCGTGTTTTCAGCCTAAAAGTCCACCAGAAGTGGCTAAGCTAGCGGACAATAGCATTTCCGACGGTCCCTGAATGCACCTCATTGGAAGATAGAGGACATTTAGGCTAAAAACACGTTTTGAGTCGAATTTGAATGTTGGGGCTTGCAGACACTTCGATGAAACCACAGGAGCAGTATGGAGGCATGTTGTGGTTTTTCTGTTGTTTAACCACGTCTGAAGAAGGACTCACCATTGACTTCAATAGTATTGGATTCTGCTCTAACAAAGTTTACCCCTGAGACTCCAGAAATATTTTGTGTGCTCTAACACTTCACTTCACAGGAAACAGGAAGCTGCTGGATATCACACACACATTCACAACACATCACAGGAGCCCAACGCATCATTCACAGTGGACTCTGATGCAGAGCTTCTCTTCGTGATAGAGGTCTACAAGATTTGTGTGGTTTTCTGCTGTTGTTGACCTGAAAGTGAATCATTTCACATCCAATGAAAAAACCACAGGACAGGATTCTCACAGTGACAGAAACTATCAACCTCCCGCCTGTAAACTAAATCTAATGCATAGCCACTGTTTCAAGAAGTTGTATTCAAGACCTTAATAAGAACACAATGAATGAATTTTAAGACCTTTACAATAAATACAGCAGATATGAGGAATATCAGGGTCCCAGAATTACTTCCACGTGCCCGTAGGTGAAGATAAGGTGAAGTAGCAGCAGTAGAGAATAACACCAAACACCACGTTGTCTCACAAACTACAGGCAGAGACAATAAGTGTTCATAGTCTTTCCCACAGACAAACCGAGGGAAGTATTTGGACCCCGTTCTGAGTTTTCAGTTCCTCTTGTTTGAAGTTTAATCTTCTTTTACAATACTTCCACAAAATACCCGACCAACATCAACAAAACTAGAATCTACAAAGAAAGCTGGGAAATATCATTGAGAAAAGAACTACAACACTGAGACATTACAAACTATGATGGCGCTGAAAACTAAAAAAAAATTTTTTAAAGCACGTGGAGAAGTAGCATTAAAAGAATGTTAACATATATAAGACCTACCTTATTAATGTTGAAGACCCTAGTATGCAATATTTTAACATATTTAAGACATTGAATTGAATTATTCCCTTTTTTTTTACTTGACCAGTGGAAACCCTGTAGCTAGTGGTGATACACTGCTTTATACATTATAATACAGCCTGAAGGCTTATGATCTGAATCATATATTATACATATCCACAGAGCTAGGTGACCTACAGGGGATCGACACGCCCAGGCCCTCGACCGGGCCTGTTCTCTGGTTTTGTTCACACATTTTGTGTCGTCAGCACAAATTCTTTTACCGAGGTAGTGAACGTCTGTTTTGTATATTTTTGTATTTTTGTTTTAAACTGATCGGATGAAAGCAACAAACGGCACCACACCTCT